>NC_143021.1:123681484-123971212 GCF_055824585.1 Amblyomma mixtum
CTGTTTTCTCCCTATGACTGGAAGCAAGTCCTAGCGGGACGAGGGGGGCACAGAGCCGGAAATAAAATAGTAAAGCTCTGCCTACTTTACAAGCAACAAAAGAAGCCGTTCTGAACTCAGCATAGAAATTCAAAACCATAAACTGTGTGAATCATTTGTTACCGTGCTTTCTATCACTGAGAATTGTAGTAGTTTCTGTGTTCTTTTCTCCTATCAATATTTACCGCCGTCTTCCTTACAGCGAGCAACACCGCCACCTACTGCTTGCTATCACTGAACATGGACTAGCTGTTCCTCATCGCATCAAGTCCATGCCACAGGACGCAGGCAACATGGTTTATGGTTTATGGTTTATGGGGTTTTAACGTCCCAAAGCGACTGAGGCTATGAGAGACGCCGTAGTGAAGGGCTCCGGAAATTTCGACCACCTGGGGTTCTTTAACGTGCACTGACATCGCACAGTACACGGGCCTCTAGAATTTCTCCTCCAAAGAAATTCCAGCTGCCGCGGCCGGGATCGAACCCGCGTCCTTTGGGTCAGCAGCCGAGCACCATAGCCACTGAGCCACCGCGGCGGCGGCAGGCAACATGGATGAGCATGAACTGTTTGTCTTCTACTTTGTATTGTATTTGCTCGGCTGCGCATTATTGGCTGCAGCTCTGGTTGGAGAGCTCCTATCAAAATCTTCATTCCGAGAATCATTGCATAGCCTCTTCACCAAAACACAGAAGTGAAGAATAATGAGTTTATTATGTTCTTACATAGTTAATGTTTTTTTTTTCACGGGTACCACTTGCCATATTTACGGGCCATTGTTTGTAAATTTGGCATAGAACCATTTATCGTTCCGCTATACGGAAGCGTATTTCCTCTTTAGCATTGCGGGTTTTTTGCGCAAAAGACACGACACAAAGGAACGAGGTAGACAGGACAAGCGCTTACTAACAACTCAGGTGTTTATTGACATAACATTGCTTAAATACAGCAGCTGCTCTTATCAAACACGAAAAGGGAAAGAAGAGACTTAGCATACATATATCATATCAGCACAGATCCCACCATCGCACGAGTGAATGCATGTTTCGAGCTCTAATTCTGCGCAAGATAACTGATTTCTTTTTTTGAGAGCAAAATTGAAGGATTGCTGACACACGAGTTACCCGATTTTCCTAACTCGTGTGTCAGCAATCCTTCAATTTTGCTCTCAAAAAAAGAAATCAGTTATCTTGCGCAGAATTAGAGCTCGAAACATGCATTCACTCGTGCGATGGTGGGATCTGTGCTGATATGATATATGTATGCTAAGTCTCTTCTTTCCCTTTTCGTGTTTGATAAGAGCAGCTGCTGTATTTAAGCAATGTTATGTCAATAAACACCTGAGTTGTTAGTAAGCGCTTGTCCTGTCTACCTCGTTCCTTTGTGTCGTGTCTTTTGCGCAAAAAACCCACAATGCTTAGGCACCAACTAGCCTGCAAAAACATACTCGCAAGTTATATTCCTCTTTAGATAGTGTCCATATCACGTGACGCGCACCGTCTCCTTTTCAACTATTTTCCGGAGACGGCGAGCCTGCACTTTTTGTGACCCTGCATTGAAAAGTGCACCGGAGTTCATTACGTGTGTGTAGTAACCTGTAATTGTTTCACGAACGCATATTACACTGCTTGAAATACTCACACTGATGTGTACACATTCGTTTTTCCGTTTTCAAGCAAAGGTTACAGGTATTGAACCTAAGTGTGTTGTAGTTGGCAAAGCAGGGTACAGGTAAGACGTGCGCCTTGCCATCACATGAGCACTACATTACATAATGAACCTGCTCAGATAGAGAAACAAAATTAATGATATGGAGCAAGCAGCGAGGAAAAGTTTAACACGTGAGGTACTTGTCTTTTCGCCACTACTGGGTAAGTTTTGCACTGGTGCCATCCCCATTTGTGCAGGAGAACCTATGTCACTCACAAAGAAAACCTTTTTTCGTGTTTTTCATTGCTTTCAGTGCCGAGATTGTCCCCTGCAATGGAATTATTATTTCCGTTGAAGTTGTTAGAGGACAACACCAACACGCACTAAGGGAATGCACCGTGCACGCTAGACTCGTTTTGACGTACATTTAACATCGTTGGTTACTCTTTTCTCTTTTATCACATAAAGGAACGGTTAAGTTCAAGCTTTAGCTGTTAATGGGCTGTTTATTGATTTCGACACACCAATGTTCTCTGCACATACGAGCAGCAATAACATTAAAAGAATATTAGTGAGGACAGCGGTAGAGCATAGAAATATTTTTGGGTGACACTACTATAGCTATTAGTCGGGAAGAATTTCTTCTCAATGACGAACAATCAAATGAGTTGATCTGTAACGCACCGCTTATAATGCGGTGTTGCTACATATTGTCTTGAGTTGAGGTCATCATTTACTAATTCACTCAAAACTTATGTAAAACTTGGAACTACTAACTTCAATTAATAATTTTGCTTGTATTATTTTTGTTCAATAAACTTGTCTTGGCTTGAACTAGTCTATGGGATCAGGTTTACAGAGCGGAGGTAAATCGGTCACCACGCGCTTATCTGCCTAAAAAATGCTTATTAATCGAAGCATCGCCTTATGTGTTGAAATCATTTTCGCACTTGATGCCAATACAGAAACTTGCTAAGATGCGCCTGTAAAAACCTGCTGCAGCATCCCCAGCATGTGATAGGGAACGCAGGGTGCGCTGTGTGCTCCGCTTTTTACCCTTCTTTTTTACGTACCTTTCCCCGTTTTCATGGTATACTGTTTATTCCCGCAGTTTAAGGAAAGTGTGGGACGAATATTATACAAGAACAACCTGGGACGACGTTGTGGAGTTCGCTGCACTAGCACGTAGCCCCTGATGTGGGCGTGTTGTCTGCGGTTACGTTCTACCACTCACTTTTCCACGCAGTACGAGAGCGAGTGCCCGTGGTTTGGAGACAAACCAACCATATACCTTGCCACATGGGCTTGCCAGAAAATAGACGAGCTAGCCATAATAGAAACCCCCAGTGCGGAACAGTGGGAGAGGATGCTATCCAGCGACATCCTGAAAGTCCAACAAGGACTAGTAAGGCGCACACGCAAGGCGCCTCAACGGATCGATGGACTAGAGGAACCGGCCCTGCATAGCAGATGGAAGACGCGATCTGAAGCCGTAAAAACCCCTCTAAAGTAGAGCAAATAAACGTTTTCACCATCACCATTGGCGATTGATACGCGTGCTGACCAGTGCATGTGTCTACTGAAAGTGATGCGAGTAAACCGTTCTTGTTTTTCGTCTAACATTCCCAAGATTGACCCCCATAATTAACAATGGAAGATTTATTCTGTGTACGAATGCAGCCATTTGTTCAGCGAATGGGTTGCGTGCTTTCAGCGGCTTAATGCCAAAGGCCAGTCGCTGCAGCAGATATGTTTAGAGCACTTACAGTAGCTGCCTTTATTTTCAGTGCGTAACACTTGCTTGTCTGTATGTTAATGTGAAGCTATTTTTGTAGCTGGCTGCTCACTTGACGCCGTCGGGGTAGTTACGCGGTGTTAGAAGGAAGACTAAGTAATTAAAAAAAAAAGCTTTCGAGGTCAAATTGTTTTTTTCCGCGCGGACTGATCAGGGGCCGTATCAGGCGCTATAAAACGGGTTCCAAGTGTTTTTTAGGTAGATAACCAGGTAAAATTTGTAAACTAAACTTTCAGTTATTGCAGTTAGGTGTCTGTCATTCGAAAATTGTAGAGGATCATTGTCAACCCGATATCAGTCGCTATGTTTACGAAAATGTAATTGCGCGCAGAACTATAGCGCTGAGAATCTCCGCGCTCCACACGTCCGCAACGGGCTCCGTGCGGCAGCTGGGTGCCGCGAAGTCAAGCCCCCATGCTGACGTCACTCACAGCTGGACACGTCATATGCACACCCCGCATTATCTGCTGCTCGAACGGAAAGTGGCTCCCAGTGGCCGCCGCCTGCGTGCAGCCTCGTCGCCCGCCAAATGGGACTGGTAATTACTGGAGTCCAGCTAGAACGCCGCGACGTCTCAAAAAAAAAAAAAATAAAGTTGGTTCGGTTTATGGGGTTTATCGTCCCAAAGCGACTAAGGCTATGAGAGACGCCGTAGTGGAGGGCTCCGAAAATTTCGACCACCTGAGGTTCTTTAACGTGCATATGTAGTCTAGCAGCCAGCAATAGCAAACACTTTTGGAGCGCGTTAGCATCGGCTATTTTATCCTTTCGCCATTCAACATGGCTGCAGCTGCGTATGGCCATTTTTGGACGGCTGAGAACGTAGACATGGTTATTGCATACCGGAACGTGGATGGAAACCTCATTTAGCCGCACGTCCGTATACTGCACGACATACTGGTCGTCGCGTACCATCACTTCCTTAGTTCAAAACGGCGTTCAAGTGTTTGTTTACGCATCACCGGAGCGTTCCACCCTCAATGAAGTAGACGGCACCGCGTAGTAAGCGAACATTTTGAGAGCAGCGTCTTGGCCAACGTTATCTGGAAGGCGCAGAGAGCGCGAGAGAAGTAGCTGATGCATGTGCAGCCAATGTCGCTTCAGTTTGGAGAGTGTTGTCTGAACATAAGTTATACCCGCAAAACCTATCTCTACATCAGGTACTCACGGATAGCGACTTCCATTGGAGGCTGGCCTTCTGCAAATATTGCCTCATCCAGTGTGACCAAGATGAATTCTTTTTAAATAATGTGCTTTGGAACGAAAAGACGCACTTCGAAGAGCTGCGTTGACTTACACAACGCGCACTACTGGTCAGTAGGAGACCCCCACTGGCTGCGAGAACACACGCACCAGTGGCAACTCTATAAATGTATTTCGTACAATTTTTCGCAGCCGCGTCTTTGGGCCATACTTTGTCGAAGGAAATATGGCGGCCGAGCGTTACACAGACTGCATCCAAAAGGATGTGGTTGCGGACTTCATATCGGAACTTGCACTCAGCGTTGTGCGTTAGATGTTGTACCAACACGATGGAGCGCCACCACATTCGTCTTCTTGAGCTGTGCGTTTTCTAGACAATAACTTTCGTTCGCAATAGATTGTGCGCCGCGGGCCCGTTTCTTGGCCACCGATGTCACAAGATATTACCCCTTTGGGCTTTCTTCTTTGGGGTAATGTAAAAAGCGAAGTGTATCAAACTGCTTCAAAAAGCCTCAGCGAAACAACGTTCAGTGCGTTCATGCGTTCGTGCGTTGAGTGAAACATCGCGCGCAGGTATCTATTGGTATACTGGGCCACCCTTTTCAGCATTTGTTGTGAGCACCTCGGCGTTCCTAACAGAAATAAATGTTTCAGGACTGCGGCCACAGTGTACGTTTGCCTATGTTTTGCGAAATAGAAAACTAAATTCCAGAGCGAAGTAGCCTTAGCACGTTTTCAAAAGCGACGTCGGGGGTATCACAGAGCAAAATTTTTTGCACCGGTAAATGCATTCTGAGGATCGCAGGCCGCGGCCTCACTCGGCGCTCCTGATGACGAGTCATATTTATGCAGGAGAGGAGGCTGCAGCGAGTGATGAACACGACGCCCGTAGCCGCTGTGTAGCACTTTGACAGTCTCTGGCTACGTTGGTGGCGGTTATGATGGCTGTGCTATTTTATACTTGCCATTTTTATCATTGTTCCTTTGAAAAGTGATATCACTGTCGCAGAAGCAGGTCACCAAAGTTAAACATACTAAACCATTCATAGTATGTAATGATGATCTAAAAACGCTTGTTCATGTCGCTAATGACCCTGTTCAATTACAACTACCGTTTTATACTTTACGCTTTTTAGGTTTGCTAGTGTTGCAGAAGAGTTCTCAGTTTTTTTTGCTAATTCGAAATAAAGTTTTAATTGCCTGACACTTCGTGCCATTATACTTCGCTGATTTTGGTTTAGTATGAGAGCGTCAATGTGAGCGCTACGGGCGTGCTTATCTGAGATATACAATTGAGGGCCTGAATACAATACAATGCAATCTTTATTCAACATCTCAAGGATGTTTGGAGTACAGACAAAAAGCCTGACATCGGCTTGACTAGGCCCGCACCCCAATACATGGCAAACAGAGGCAGCGCATGGCAAAAATAAAAAATAAAAAAAAGAAAAGAAAGCACAGCATTTGAATTTTGTGCACGCAATCTGCAGCTACTGCTGCAGTCATAAAAAATATTTATATAAGTGCATGAAGCAGACTAATAAGTGACAGTGCAACATACGCCAGTCCAAGTTTTGCATACATCAGTAAGACATACAGCTAATGAAATTATTGCATAACATATAAAAGCGTGCACGAACCTAGACTCCCGTATAAGATAGTTGAAATATATCTGGTAAAAAACAGAGATACAGAAGTAAATGCAGAAACCAAATGGTTCCAAAGAATAAGAAAAGCATGTTAACATTGTAATTCCATACAAATTTCTTTCCTAGGTTTTTCAATGAAATAGATTGTATATCTGTGTTCGCATCCTTCGAGAAATCATTTAACATTGTCGGCAGTTGGAATTTCAACATTTGATTTCCATAACCCGTACGGCATTTATTCACATTCCATTGTTCGGGCTTGCGCGTTGGGTAGGTAGGAGTGTGCTTTTCCAGTCCGGCCAGCAAATTTAATGGAATTATATTTTTAGATTCTTCTAATTTATATTGTTTAGACAGTCTATAGGTGTACATAGATTCTACACTAACAATGTTCAGCTGCCTGTACATGTCCTTCGTATGGCTTAAACACCGTGCTTTACAAATTATGCGGATAGCACGTTTCTGTAGCAACAGAATATCATTAACATTATTTTTGCTTGTGGTTCCCCACAGAGGTGCGCCGTAGTTGAGCGTGGATGAGAATAAAGAGTTGTAAAGCAGATTATTAACTGCTCTTGGAAAAGTATAACAATGACGCCGCATGAGACCAACAGTTTTCGAAAGTTTTTTGATGAGGTCATTTATGGGCTGATCCTAGGACAAATTTGCAGAAAAAATAACACCGAGTGACTTGAAACTCTGCACAACCTCTATCTCTATACCGTCAATTAGAATTGGCGGTAGTACATAAAGTTTATTTTTTGGATGAAACATAACAGCCTTGGTTTTTCCAATATTTAACTTCAACTCATTTTTCCTGCTCAGGTGCTAACTATACGAAGTGCACGATTAGCACGACGGGACAAATCTGCACCTGTAGAGCCGGAAAAGAATAAACTTGTATAGTCTGCATAAATTATGTACATGGCCGTTGGGTCAGTGTTTACTATGTCATTTATGTATAAAATAAATAGAAAAGGACCTAGAATGCTTCCTTGCGGAACGCCTAGTTTAACCGTAAAACGGTTGTGAGGATGTGGGAGATTGCAGGTTTAATTTACACAAACATTAAAGGTATAAGCAATAAACGAGGCGGCTTTTATAGGAAAGGACACTAATCTCGGTATGGGCTTGAAAAGAGGAAAGAGACAAGAGAGCAACGCAACAACACACGGAAAAAACACACGGGGAAACAGAACGAATCCTTGCGAAAAATACAGGAAAAAGAAAGTCAAAAAGGAAAGGCCCACTACTTGTCTCTCATACGAGCATCGAGCGGGGAGGACTGGCTGGGTGTCGGGCAGTCAGGCAGTCTCTGGGCGTTCCAGTGTCGATGCACTGTTGCCGACGCTTCCCACGATGGCCTTCAACGCTGCCGTAGCGTCAGCGTCTGTGGGCTCCCAGCACGGTTCCCAGGTCTGGTGCCACGTAGGCGCCAGAGGCGCCCTGTGTGGAGCAGCTGACGGATGGACGGAGAAGAGTGGCGCCTGGGCCTGGTGGTTGAGGCTCTCGACGACGGATGTCCGGGTCTGGTAGCCCGGACGTCTGCGGCTGAGGCCCAAGCCCGGAACTCGGGGAGCCAGCAGAACTCGTCCACGTCCGTCGCCCACCGCGCTCTTCTCTTCTCTGCCACGTAATCGGCCTATCAAACCTGTGCGACTGCAACCGTGAAGTCAGCAGGAACCTGGAGAACCCGATCCCACCCAGGTACGCCGAATTTTTGGCCATTTCGAGCAACCCTCCGCATCACCACGTAGCGGTCGAGCCAAGCCTAACGGCTCCGGCTCCTCCGCCGTTGGCTGCGGAGACGTCTGCCGGCCAACCTCTCAACATGGCTCTGCCTGAACAACGCGGATACGACCCCACGACTCTGTCGTGGTCATCTGTCCCTGTAAGCCAGCCAGAGGACGGCCCATCCACCATTTTGGCGCAGCAAGCTGCCCTTTTCCAAGTCGTTGAGAGCCGGCGCCGCCGCCGGCAGAACGCACGAGGAGCGGCAATGCCCAAGACTCCTCTCAACAATTCAAAACCGGGAGACGCTCGCGCTGCGTCTTCTACACCTCCACAGAAGACTTCTTCACCAGTCTCGAAGTGGATTCCCAAGCCAACGGTCAGGTTGAACCCTGACGACTACGTGGTCGTGCTGCGGCCACGCAGTACGGTCTCCCTCAAGACGGCCTTCCAGCAAGGTGAGCTCGGCGCTGCCATTTCGCAACTCATCGGTAGGCAGCACATGAACACCATCACCATTTCACCAAATTGGGAACAAAATATCATCGTCTGTGGCACGCAGAACCCAGAGGTGGTTAAAAAGCTGCTCACGGACCTTCAACTCAACACCAGCAGAAGATCGCTCGCACTTCACGGCCACCTCAAGCTCACCGGTGATGTGTGTCGCGGTGTGATATCTGTTCACAACTTAGAAACCAGTGAGTCACTAAAACATAATGTGCAGTGGCGCGGTGGTGAACTAGTTCATGTGCGCAAGCTGGGACAATCAAATGTAGCTGTGCTGACTTTCGAGGGACGCACCGTTCTGCGTTACGTCCACTATAACGCAGAACTGACTCCCGTCAAGGAGTACAAAAAAAACAGTGCCAGCGTGCTACCGTTGCGGCACACTGGGGCACCGGGTGGATAACTGTCCCACCCCGGTCAAGGAAAGATGCGGCATTTGTGGCCAAAACGTGGGGCTTGGTACTGAGGGGATGGCCCCCCCACGTCTGCAATCCTATGTGCTTAATCTGCGGGGGCCCGCACCTCACCAGCTCCCGCGAATGCACCGCCAAATTCATTAAGTTGCCGCAGCCAGGGACCAGGACGCCATCCAAGGGAGCCATGCCGGCGCTACACGGGCAGGGCGGCAGAAAAACAACCAGAAGACGCCACGGCGTGGCGTGATGCCTCCCCCTGGCAAGACAGCAACGGTAACGCCACCACCCGGAGCAGCGGAGTTCCCAGCTCTCAGCGCTTCATCTGGCGGCGCCGCCTGCAACCAACCCAAGGTAGGCAGCTGGGCGAGGGTCGTCTCCTCTCCTTCCCCTCCTCCCCCACCAGCACCGCCGAGACGCAGGAACTCAAGCGCGAGCTCGCCCTCTTGCGAGCTCAAAACGAAAAACTAGCCAGCGAGCTTAACTCGCTCAAATCCCAATTCCATACTCCGCCCGCGTCGAGCGACGAGGCAGAAAACATAACAGACAGGGAGATCCCTCCTCCTGTGGAGAGTAGCGCCGCGGCGATGGAGACCCGGGTGACCGCAATTGAAACACAATTGGCTGACCTCCCCAAAATTATCCATGATACCATCGCGCGTCAGGTGGAGAGTGTCATCGCACAGGTGACACAAGCCGTAACGCACATTATCCAAAAATGAATAAAAGACAATCCGCGCGTCCTTAAACGCGTAGGACCCATCAGGGACGCTAACCGCCCCTCAAAATTCAATTGAGCTATTCCCGATGAGTTTGACTTTTCGGAAGACTCTTCCACGTCTGCGCCGGGCACTAGCGGACTGGGGAGTCTTGACAACGTGACCCCACCCTCCGCCTCCGACCACGGCCCCCAGCGGCCCGAAACGGCGACACTGTGGGCAATGTAGGTCACGCACCAATATATGGCTAAGCGCCGATGTTGCTTTCGCAATCCTCCAGGTGTAACCAGAGCTTAACCACAGCAAACAGTTTTATCTAAAGACTATCCATGATATGCTATTGACGGGCACTTGGGGCAAGTCGTAAGTGCTCGTAGATTTATGACCGTGCGATTTTCGCCGGACTATCTTACAAATTTGAAACGCAGGAAGTTAATTGCATATTTAGCGGATATATTGTTTCTAGGACTAATGTGCAACAGGCAGCAAAATAAGTCGGGACATGCTACAGGCGGCCAGAATCAGATAAAACTGCATCGCCGCCCCGTCTGACATTGCACTTTTGGGGTCGACACATCGCAGTGCGCGTGCGCTTCCTTTCATGCTCGCAGCCGTATCTTTTTATCGCTCGAAGCTGACTAGCTGATTACATGATGCGTTTGGCGGTATGATTCGCTTTCTTTATTCACTACGTCATGCTCGCACATAGGCGGGCGCATGACAAGAGTGAAGCGTTCGCTGCTCACTTTGCTCTAATTGAGCAATGGATAGCAACGAGACAAAAAAAGAACAGAAAACATAAAAAGGCTCCCGAGAAGAGCACTGCGCCAGCATAAAAATTCGTCTACATAATTAACGAGCTGGTTTTCACTGATTCGACTAGAATGTGGTTGTCACGCCATTCCTTTACCTTCAGCGGCTCGTCAGGTATTCGAAATTGTCATTGGACTGGGATTCTTTTTAAGGGCATGAAAACGTGGAACGGGGAACAAAGGTGGGACGTATACTAATATGGCACCATGTGTTCGGATTGAAGAACGAAGATTAATCGCCACGCTTTTTGTGGAGGGTGTACCGCGGCGTCAGATATGCCTAAGGACGGGTAGGTCGAAGACGTCAGTGGGCAGAATTATCCGTGCCTTTCGAGATGATTGAAGACTTGCGGACGCCAAGCGGTTTGGCCGGCCAACAGTTAAGAACAATGAGGACGACATATTGATTGTTGCGGCAGCTTTCGTGCCTGCATGCATTGTGGCAATACACAATGGCGTCAGGAACGATGATCTTTACGCCCGCCCAAAGTGCAATTATTTTGTTGAATGAGCATGCAAGTATCGCGCCCTTTGTTTGGCGCAGTCGTTGGAAGCCTATCTGTGGAGACAATGTATTTCTTCACCTAGAGTCTGGATAAGCTGTTCTTGCTGTCATGTTTATTGTCCAGCTTGTCGCACGGTTTTTCTTTTTCAAAACTGCAGGGCGTCCCCCTCTGCCAGGTGTGCTTAAAAGGCGACCGAGTTGTCTTCGGTCTCATCTGTTTGTGTGTCACCTTCGTGCACTTGTAGCATGCGTTCCCAGACACCTGATGACCGTGTGGGGGCAGCGGTCTTGGTCTAAAGCTATGTGCCCTCGACTCAACGTGGCGAGCTCTAGGCGAAACCAGCTACCAAGTGAGACGGGGCGTGGTCATGTGGTGGCCAGCTTTCGCCGATCGCAAGTCAGAGAATGGGTCGGAGCAGAATGTTCACAAACAAAACTTTATACAGCAAAGAGACGACACAAAGGAGTCTCTAATCCCTAATGCGAGCGCATACAAAGTGATTTGCAAAATAATGTTACTTAGCTTGGTTTGGGCTAGCTGGTAACAGTTGTTCGAAAGCATTGCGCAAAAAGGACACCAACGACACAGAACGGGACGGTTCTGTGTCGTCCATCCAGTTCTGTGCCGTCTAGTTCTGTGTCGCCCGTGTCCTTTTTTGCGCTATGTTTTCGATGTAACTTGTACAAAATAACACGCGAGAGAGACTAACAAACAACAAAAGCGTTGCACCTGAGTTACGGCACTAATACAGATGAGAGGCAAGGAAACAAAACACAATTTGTCTATCTGGCACTGCCACAGTCTGGCGACCGGATGATCATGACGGGGCCTTCCCTCCCGCGAGGCTGGCGCACGCTGCATTGCTGGTCCGTGGCTGGGCGAGTGGTGTCGTATACCTACACGTAGTGGTGTCGTATACCTACACGTATACCAGCGGGCGCGCTTCTCCGAAGCTTAAACTGCGGCAAGGACTGGCAGCGCTCAATGTCTTTCATATAAAGAGCGCTCCACTTAAGGCTTTGCACAAATTTTAAAACTAGGCTTTTTGTACTAGGAGTCTTGTTTCCAGGGCATCATTGTCATCGGTTTAGTACATCACAATACTGTTAAGACGTGCTAACAGCAGGTTGGTTAGCTAATGCGGAAAGATAACTTCCGCTATTACTGTCATGCATATTAATTAGCGAGAGACGTTTAGCCTACCGTAAGTAGTATCCATATCAGTTCTTTAATGTAGAAAACAAGGTTGCCTTTGGCGCCGTCGGCCAGTAAATGCTGCCTACATCGCGCCAAACTGTCTGCGCTTTCTAGAAGCTTGCAGGCAAAGCAACCTCTCCAGAGCACGTAACTCGTGGAAACAGCCATAATTTGTTAGGCCACAGTGCCGAGGGTAACCACATTTTTGAAATAAAAAAAGAGATATGGATATTATTACGGCGAGCTACACGCCACGCAGTAATTAAGGAACCTAACGGCAGTAGTTACAAAGTCAGCTATTCTATATTATTTAATCATCCTGATAATTATCATGTATTAGCTGTATCCTGATGTACTACACCGCTGAAAATGCTGTGCCGAAAAAAGCGCTCTTCTAGCTCAAAAAGCCTATTTTAGAAACTGCTTTAAGTCAAGCCTTAGGTGAAACATCCTGTAAAGGCGCGCGCCGCGTCTTTTCGGTTTATTGCGCCAAGGTAGGCGCGCACATAAAGTATGAGACGCACAATTGCAACCTCATGCTCGCGCCGAGCGCACGTCACCACTGATTTTTTAAAGGATTTGAGCCTGTTCTTTCCGCCCTACCGCCGCCTGCGCGCGAGCGAAGTGGAGAGGGGATCACTTAGCACGCTGAAGGCTATGCGCTGTCCTTTAGCAATCAGTAATTTCTTCAGACTTCTGGAATGATTGACGGCGTGCGCGGACGGGATTCCTTTCGCGCCGCGCCGGCGAGAGAGCTGGCGATGGAAGCAACACACGAGGTTACGCGCTCTCCGGGGTTCATTTCTTAAGTGCTGCAGAATGGTCTGGGCGCGCGCAGCCGAGATAGCTTCCGTGCCGGCTTTTCGACTGTCGACCAAACTTCGTGGCATATTCGCGACGCCGTGGTTTCCTGAAGGAGGTTTCTTGTGCTATTGATTTCCTCACAGTGCGTTTTCGTTGCAACATTTGTTCGACGTGTCAACAAACTAGATGAAAAAGCTACTAATAGCGTCTTTATTGCCTCTTTGTATCGGCAGCCTCGAATTTTGGAAACGATTTAGATCGCGTGTCCCTTCGGTAGTCTAAGCCATATTGAAGACGAGCACATCACTTACTTGCACAGAGGCTTATCTGTTTATCAGCACCAAGCTGTCATTGTTGAAGTGCTAGGTTCAAGCGCACCATTGCCTCAGTCCGCCATTCCGTTGGGAAGCGGACTTCGGCAACTTTTCTTTTTCTTTTCTTCATCATTGGTATCATTCACCATATACAAGTGAATAGTAAGCTTTTTCAGATGACTGCGTCGTCACTCAAGAAATGAAAGCTTCAACGCTCAAAACCTCCTACAAATCAATCAATCAACAATATAATCGAGAAACAGAGAAAAATAGAATAAAAATATAATAGGTTTCGTTTGGATTGGTTTATGGGTTTAACGTCCCGAAGCGACTCAGGCTATGAGGGACGCCGTAGTGAATGGCTCCGAAAATTTCGACCACCTAGGGTTCTTTAACGTGCACTGACATAGCACAGTAAACGGGCCTCTAGATTCTTGCCTCCATCGAAATTTGAGCGCCGCAGCCTGGATCGAACCCGCGTCTTTCGGGTCAGCAGCCGAGCACCAAAACCACTGAACCACCGCGGTGGCGTAAAAAGTAGAATACAATAACAAAAAAACTGCCGTCAATTCTTCTTATAGCGCAGGCGGTCAGAAATGATCCTGCGTAGAAAGCTGCAAATTTCTAGACGTCATGATCGCATGGTCTTAAATCTAATGATAATGTTATATACAAATGAAAGCAGTAGTCAAACTAGGTTTCTTAAGGTCCTTGCGACAGTCCGCTCATGAAACGAAGCTAAGAGCATATAAAATATTCACCAGGACAATATTGAAATTTCCTGCAGTCGATTAGGATCCCTACACCCAAGCAAAGTAATTAGTTTCGTCTTTAATTCCTACATTTGGGAAACATAACCGGGAATTATTTTAGATGGCGAGAACTTAGGAACAATACAGGCAAAAAGACCTCACGAAAGTCTGACATACGTGCACCTAATCTCCGACGGTAAGATATCTTAACTGAGAGCACTGCACTGAAGATATCAGTTGACACTGAGCACATTGGTATCATGGTATCATTACTGCGCCGCATCTAGTATACATATTCAATCTGGCTCTTACATCTGGATGTTTCCCGGACAGGATGAAAATCGCTAAAGTTTCAGTTCTTTTTAAGGGGGGCGATAAAAACGATGTTAACAACCATAGACCCGTCTCTGTGCTTCCTGTATTTTCTAAGGGTTTAGAGAAGATTATTCTTTTGCGCATGAACAGCTTTTTCGTTAAACATAACATGCTTTCAGATGCTCAACATGGCTTTCGGAAAGGCAGGTCAACGGAAACAGCACTATTAACTCGGAAGGAATTAATAATCTCTAATATTGATGAAGGCAGACTTACCCTCGGAATTTTCATTGACTACAGCAAAGCATTTGATCGCCTAAACCATGAAATATTACTAGACAAACTGTTCAGTTATGGTGTCCGAGGAGTTGGTTTCGCTTTACTTAAATCTTTTCTTTTGAATCGTCAGCAGCGCGTCTCTATCGCTGAAGGTGACTCATCACACAGATTACTAACTTCCGGCGTGCCACAAGGAAGTATTTTAGGGCCGTTTCTTTTCAACATCTATGTGGACGATATCGTGCAAAAGGAAAGCAATGCAATATACGTGCTCTACGCAGATGACACGAGCATCTTTTTCACCGGTAAAAATGTAGACGAACTATTAATAGAAGCCAAAAAAGAGCTTGCATAATTTGGGATTGGTCAAGTAAGAACTGTTTAAAAATAAATGGCAATAAATCTAAGGCCATATTATTCATGGCTAGAGGGAAGCAAGCACAGATAGAAGAAAGGTTGGTTCTTGGGGGTGCACCCATAGAAATTGTTAAGAAACATAAAATTCTTGGCGTGACCTTTGCTGCTGACATATCGTGGAATCATCACATTCAATCATTATCAAGGACACTATCTACGTCAGTCGGCGCACTAGCACGGTGCCGTCATTTTCTTCCAGATAGAGCAAAACTTCAAATTTATCATGCACTGTTTTCCTCTCACATAAATTGCTGTACACTAGTTTGGGCCACAACCACACAAACAAATATTCAAACACTGCTCCTTCTTCAAAAGAAAGCACTTCGTTGCATTGCAAATGTTTCCTATTTACATTCATCTGCACCATTGTTCACACGGTATAACATCATAAGCGTCGAAAAAATTTACGAGTTCCGTCTACTGTACTCATACTTATTTTCCGATGAAAAGTTTGAGAGCCTCATCAAAATTCCTTTCGCATTTGCAGAAACAGAAAAGTGATTGTCGCACCCGTGGATCTGAGACATGGCTGATACTACGCAGACGTACACATTATATGCTACAGTCGCTCACGCACAACTTGCCGTGCTTGCTTAACAAATTACTGTCTGCAAATTTTGACTTAAGCGCATGTAATAGAAAACAGACACGTGAAATTTTTTCTCATCCCAATTTTTGTGCAGCTAATCGTATTCAATGTATTTTCATTGCCCTTATGTTTTTCGTACTGTATACTTTCTTGTGCTGTGTTTTGATGTGTTTCGAATGTGTTTCGATGAGTCAATTTGTGTGAAAGTGTAACTGCACATGTGTTCAGAATTTTGTGTTGGCTATATGCTGCTGCCTTGTACGGGCATCAGGCACCCTCAAGGTGCCAGTGGCAGCTTTTTTTCCTCATGGCCCCAAACGAGTCGTTGGGAATAAAGTTTTAAATTGAATTGAATTGAATTGAATTCTAACAAGCCTAGAAACTTTTCTTGCAGGACTGATGGCTACAGGAATTCGTTCTTCCCGCCAATTGTTCGAGAAGGAAATAACCTGTCCCAGGATGCCATGAAATCTTCTACACTGGAGTCGTTGTTTGGAATGTATTAAAACTGTTTTTTTTTTATAAAACTTGGTATTTTAACATCTGCATCCCCTTTGTATAGGTTTTTGATCGGGCATTGCGTCGCATTCCTTACTTTCCCCTAGTATCTAAGTATCTCTAACTTCAGTTGCGTGCAAGACACTCGAACATATTTTGTTCACCAGTAGAGCAGCACTTATGGACGCACATTCATTGTTAAATCCTCGTCAGCATAGGTTTCGAAGAGGCCTATCATTCTTTCATGTACTACGCAGCTGGCTGAATTTGCGCACGATATGGCTGAGGCATTGGACAGGTGACTTAGCGTGGACTGCGTGTTTTTGGACTTTAAAAAGGCCTTTGATACCGTCACCCATTCTTTACTAATTCAAAAAAATGTCTTTTTACAATATTAGCCCTCAAGTGATATCATGGGTAAAAGATTATCTATGTTTACGTCAGCAGTTTGTGGTTATGAATGGCGCCGAGTCTAAAAAGAGTGCAGGTTGTGTCTGGTGTTCCCCAGGGCTCCGTGTTGGGACCACTATTGTTCCTGCTGCACGTGAATGACATTGGTGACGGAATAGTACCTCAAATGCGGTTATTTGCGGATGACTGCGTTCTTTATAGTGTTGTCACTAGTGATCGAGATGTTGAATAGTTACAGGAAGACTTGAACAGAATCTCAGAGTGGTGCGTTAAATGGAATATGAATTTGAATTTGTCCAAGACTGTCCATATGAAGTTTACTAGAAAGAAAAAGCCTGATGTGTATTTATTTATTTATTTATTTATACAGAATACCCCTAAAGGCCCTCGAGAGGGTATTACATAGGGGGGGGGGGGCACAGGCAATTGAACAGAATAAACGAAAAACCACAAATATAAAACAAACAACAAAAGCACAAATAAGACACACTGGATGAAATAAGTAAGCAAAAGAATCAATCAAAAGCACAAATAAGACACTTTGCATGACATATAAGTAAGCAAAAGAATCAAAAGAATGGCAGCGCGGCAAAGAACGAAGATTGCTGCATTATTGAAATTATACAAACAGAACACTAATACAATGAATCTTTTTAGTAACAAACCCTGCAAAAAAAGGAAGCCATGAACGAATAAAATAACAATGTATGCGAAGAGTTAAGCAGTAGTTATTGAACATATAAGTTTAAAATATTTATCAGGATCAGTGGTGGTTGCGATATGTGAAGGCAGAGTGTTCCAGTCAGATATTGTGCGTGGTAAGAATGAATGCGCATAGATAAATGTTCTGCACGTGAAACGTCTAACTTTAAAGGGATGATCGCGGCGGTCAAAAATCGAAGTAGGCGAAGAAAAAAAGTCGTTATGAAGTGATGGATGATGATAAAGCTTATGAAAAAGTGACAGTCGTGCAATTTTACGGCGGAGACATAGATCCTGGAGACCTGCGCGTTTCTTTAAGGCTGTGACGCTGGTGTTACGTGAATAATCGGAGTAAATAAAACGAACGGCGCGGTTCTGCAATGATTCAATGTTATTTATTAGATAAGATTGGTAAGGGTCCCAAATAGCCGAGGCATATTCAATTTTAGGTCGAATTAGAGTGGTATAGGCATGAGCACGGAGGTGAGGAGGAGCATGCTTTAGGTTATGTTTTAAGAGACCTAATGACCGATTAGCAGATGCAAGCATAAGGTTAATATGGTGGTTCCATGCTAAGTCTGAATGAAGGTGAAGTCCTAAGTACTTATACGTGGTGACTAGCTCGAGTGAGGTATTATTTAAGGAGTATGCTGTTTGAATTCGAGACATTCGGTTAGTAAAAGACATCAATTTAGTTTTTGAATGATTAAGTTGCATAAGCCAGGTTGAGCACCATGCTGTTACTGAATCAAGGTCAGATTGAAGGGATTGGCAATCGGTGTTAGAATAAATTTTGCGATAAATTACACAATCATCAGCAAAAAGTCTGATATGGGAAGAAATGGAATCCGGTAAATCGTTGATAAATATTAGGAAAAGTAAGGGGCCAAGAACACTTCCTTGTGGGACGCCAGAGTGTACTTGGCTGAAAGACGAATTGTGGTTATTGACAGTTGTAAATTGAGACCTGGAAAAGAGAAAATCTTTAACCCATGCAATGACAAGAGGGTTAATATTAAGCAGTGCTAGTTTCATTAATAACCGGTTGTGTGGTACTCTGTCGAAAGCTTTAGAAAAATCAAGAAATATGGAGTCTACTTGAATGCCAGCATCAATCGATGAATGTATGTCTTGAATGAATCCGGCAAGTTGCGTTTCGCAAGAGTAGCCTTTACGGAACCCATGTTGATATTTAAAGATAATGTTATGTTCTTCAAGATAGTTAATTACCTGTGAGTGAATTACGTGTTCAAGAAGTTTGCAAACAGTGCTAGTTAATGAAATGGGTCGGTAATTTAGTGGTGAGGAACGATCGCCAGACTTGAAAATTGGCACAACTTTAGCTAGGCGCCAGTCCAGCGGAATCACGCCTGATGATAGAGATTGTGAAAAAATAGCGGACAAGATGCGATGAATACCATCAGATGAATTTTTGAGTATTTTGTTATTAAAGCCAAGGTGATCTGATGCTGATGTTGTTTTAAGCTTCCCTAGTAAGGATAAGATACCGGTCTCACTGATAAATATTTCGGACATTGATGTATTAGAAGTGCTGACAGAAATAGGAGGTAGAGGGAGATCTTCACGGGTAAAAACGGATGTGAATGCGTTATTGAAAAGTTCGGCGCATTCAGCCACTGGAACACTGCTGCCTTCCGCGTTAGTAAGAGTAATGTCAGGATCATTAGCGGGGTTTATTATCTGCCAGAACTTCCGTGGATTGTTTGTTAGCATTGCCGGTAGATCGTGTGTGAAGAAGTGCCTACGTGCAGATATCAACTCAGACTGATATTCCTTATCACATAGTTTGTACCGTTGCCAAGATTCGGAGTGTCTGTCCTTGTCGGCTTGTCTGTAAAGGCGCTTTTTCTTGTTATTAAGGCGACGTAGATGCCCATTAAACCAAGGCGCTGTGTTAGTGCAAGGGATACTGATGACGGGTATGAATCTGTCAATGAGAGTAGCAAGTTTCACGCTGAACAGGTTCCAGTTCGTTTCCACGGAGCGTGACGAAAAATCGTGAAGAAAATGATCAGCAAAGACTGACAACTGAGCGTTTATTTCGCCGAAGTTTGCTCGGTTGTAGCACCTTATTTGTTTAGTACGAGTTACCTTTTTATGGGGCACAAAATTCAGGTTACCCGTGATTATGGAATGGTCGGAAAGGCCTTCTAAGAGCGCAATGTTGGAGCAAAGGTAAGGATCACTTGTCAAGATAAGATCGAGAATATTGGCTGTAGTGGCGGAACGACGCGTAGGTTCAGAAATAAGTTGTTGCAAAGAGAAATCGAGACAGGACTGGAGGAAAGCCTGAGCTTCGGGATCATTGGCAGGAGCTGTTAAAGACGACCAGTTAATAGCCGGAAAGTTAAAGTCACCAAGTAAAAGTAAGCTTGAATTCGGGAAACGACAAGTAAGATCGCTTAGTAAATTAGAAAACTGACTTGCGAATGAAGAATTCATGTCCGGAGGGCGGTAAATGACGCCAATGATGGCGACCGTGGGACCACAACTCAACCGAACCCATACCGATTCTATGTACGACGTGACCTCGATAGGCACAGCAGTGAGCACTTTATTGACAGCCAGAAGAACACCGCCACCTCTACGGCCCGTGCGGTCACAACGAAATATGTTGAATTCGGAGTCACAGGCGAAAATGACATCATCAGGAACCATGTCATTTAACCAAGTCTCGGTAAGCGCGATGACCGAGGAGCAGCAAGAATCAATTAAAGAAGAAAGAGCTACGTTTTTAGAAAGAACACTCCTTATGTTAGTGTACAGAAAACTGACATCGTAATTGGAGCAACGCTGCGCGTTTGGCCGCCCGGGTGGTTTGCCAGCCACTATTCATGTGTTATTAGGAACACAATGTTATATATTATATCTCGGCTAAAGCATGCAGAAACTTGGGATTTGTTTCCCGAAATGCAAACACTTTTCCACTGCCGTGTCGTGACATTTTATTCAAGACTTATGTCAGGTCGGTTCTGGACTACGCGTGCACTCTCTGGGACCCGCCTACTGCTAGAGATAAAGATAAGTTGGAGAGGGTGCAGAACATTGCCTCTCGTTTCGTGTCTGGCACACGCGGGGCTCGTTACAGTGCATTGCGTACAAAGGATGCACTCAACTGGAAATTGCTTGACACGCGCCGAAAGAAGTTGCGTCTGAAGCTATTTCATGCTGTTTATTATTCAACTGTTCGGGTTGAACGCGAAAGGTATGTGCAGGAGCCTTTTTGTAGATCCAAACGTGTTGACCATGTTTTTAAAGACCGCGAATTAGCGGCAAAAACTGAATTGTTCAAAATGTTTTTTTTTTCGAAAACCATTAGAGAATGGAACAGACTACCGAGGGATGTTGTGAGTGTGACATCAAATGATGCGTTCTTTCGTTCTTTAATGATGTGATGCAATTGTGATGTGTTCTTTTGAAGTGAGATGTACATGGCGAATGCTTTATGCTTGTAACTCTGCCTGCGAGCGGAGGTGTCATGTGTGCTTATTTTTTGTACATTCCCTACTCCCCCCTCCCCCCCCCCCCTCACACTATAATGCCACGGCGCTGTGGGTTCCTTAACAAATAAATAAATAAAAACCACAGATCCTGCGCGTGCAAGCCAGCACAGATAATTTCTCCTGAAATGGCGCTGCACATGGTGAAACAAGGAATATCTTATTGCGCCTCTTTTAGACCGATGCCTCTCGCTGAAATATAATAATCTTCAGTGCGCACAAATGGGCGTGCAATTCATTCACAAGGCCTCAATATTTTCGAGTGTTAGAGGTCAGCAGCACAATTTGTTCTTTTTCGTTTTTGTTTGTCATTTTTTGTAGAGTGTAAAACTTCGTCTTCAAGTATGCCACTTGTTGGGGCTCTTATTCATTTTCTTCTATATTGTTTGCCTTGCTAGTTCCTTTCCGCTCATTTTCATTTCATTTTTCATGTACATTTTTTTAACACCCCCTACTACTGAGTGCTATCGCACAAAGGCTCTTGTTATGAAATAAATAAGAAATAGAATGCAGTCCATTGATGCAAATTCAGCTAATATATATTGCAAATACTGATTGCACATATGTCTGTGCCCTGCTGCCTTCTTTTCTTTGTCGTAGTCTTTCTACGACGAAAATTCAGCCAGATATGTACGAACTACCTGCAAGAATCTTCTAGCACGAGAAGATTTGTTCTGCTTCAAAACCTTCTATTTTAACAGCACACACCGCCTCAACTCGCAAGGGCCTCGCTTAGCTCCAAGGGGACTTTTTCGCTCACGGGCAACGCCGCGTCGGCGGCGTTGCCCGTGAGCGAAAATTTCCAGAAGCATTAATAAATAAAAACCCAGTAAGAAATTGGTCGATTTCGGGAATCAAACAAGGGCCTCCGGAGTGCGAGATGAGGACACTAACCACTCCAACATCCAGTTTTTTTTTTATTTTTTGCCTTCATTTGACACATAGCATTTAATCAAAAACACTTAACAAAAAACACCCAAAACGTTATGTACATACGGCATTGTCGTGGTCAGTCAACACGAGTCTGGCTTGGTCAGATTAAAATTTCTGCAATGTATGCAGCGGCTCTAGTCTTGAGATCTACTCGGGAAGCTGCGCAGCGGCTTTCTGGATGGCTACATACCAATTCATTATTTCCCGAAAGTGAATTCGGGCAGGTAGTGCATGTGTATCAGAATGATAACCTGCTCTTTTTGAGCGCCATTTACAGTGGAGGCCTAAGAACATTATGAGATCAAATGGCACCCCATCCTCATTATAACTGCTTAAATAACGAATTACCTACTGCTCAAGTGATAGCTCTTTCTTTATTGTCCTTTGTAACACATCCCAAAAATAAACCTCTTTCCAGTAAATGCAAATAAAGAAAACGGTGTCTATTGCTTCGGGTTGTTTACAAACTAAGAAGTTCGTTCCCCACCGTAAGAAGAAATCCTTTCCCTCTCAAAGCTGTTTAACTGGTAGCGTCCCAGTGTGTAATTTGAAAGGAAGAACTTTACTTGTAGTGGCACCTGCATTTTCTTTACCCTTTTTAAAACATCACGTCCCAGGCTCCCACTTTACAAGGCCTTGTACATGGGCTCTGGGAAAACAATATCACAAAGACCACGGTACAACTTTTTCCTTTAACTTTTGTAGAAATAATCGCTGGAGAAACGTGTAGAAAGGAACCTAACACTTGCTACAATCTCTGCGTAGTAACCAAAGATTCCACCCGAGAGCTCTCCTGTGGATACAACAAACTCCGACAGCAATCGCCGCAGCCTCAATTGGAACACGGTGGACAAGAACGGGACAATGACGTCGCGAAAAAACTAAAAAAGGCGGGTCACCACCTGGCTTAAAAAGAGATGCCCTAGTGCCAGCCCTGCCCCCCCCCCCCCCCCCCCCCTTCCCCCCTCTGTCTTTTACCCGCCGGAAGAGGTTCGTTCTGCTGCAACGTTGCCATTCGGAGGCCCAAATGAAGGCTGCAAAAATCCTGTGTAGCTTCTGAAAGTTCACATGACAGCAATGCAAAACCTGCATTACATATCAGAACTTGCTAATAAAAAAAAGTTGCAGACTGTAGCCCTGGCGAAAATTGAGAGGTTGGTGCCTTTCCATTTCTCAGCTCTGTCAAGTGCGATTTAGTTTGCTCTTACCAATACTCCTCGCTTTCGCGTTAAGCATCGAGCGGAACGCCTAAATACTAAATGGCCCGGGTGGGATAGCCATCATCGGTGCCAGAGTCCAAGGCACATAGATCTATCAACCCCGCTACCGGTGACTTGGCTGAACTCGCGTAGACACCCGACAGCCTCGCGTGTGCTACCCTGATCAATTGTGAAAACTGCAACGTCATCTGCATAAGCTAGCAGCTGAACCTCAGCTGCTTGTCACCTAAAGCAATTAATACTGTTGTTTTCTATTATTTTCATGCACAGCATTTCGGTATAAACACAAAGTAAGAGATGGTTGAGGGGGCAGCCCTGACGTACAGAGCGCTGCACGCAAATGGGGTCCCCAGCCTCTTGTTAACGATCAATCGTGTCGTGCAGTTTCGATACGCCAGGGCTACACCCTCACAGATAACTGAACCAACATTCATATGGTCTAAAACGGAAAACGAAATTTCAAGACAAACACAATAAAAGCCTTTTCGAGATCAATCCAAAGCATGGCCACTCGCCCATTAATGTCATCGCAGCTTTCAAGTACACTGCACGCTTTATGAATATTTCAAAAAATTTAACGACCTTGGTGGGGTTCAACAATATCCCGAATCACTGTCTGTAGTCTTCGCGCCAACACCTTCATAAATATTTTGCAATCCACATTAGTGCGCGCTATCGGTCTATATGCGGTAACCAATTGTAGTTTTTCTTTTCTCTCCGCTTTAGGTACGAGTACTGTATGGGAAATGCCAAAAGACGGAGGCACTACATTTATTCTATAGGCCTCATTAAACATTGTACACAACACCGGGGCAATTTCATGTTTAAACTCTTTATAAAATGCTGCACTGAATTCATCTGGTACTGGTTATTTTCCGAGGTTTAATTTATCTATCGCGTGCTCGACTTTGCTTTTACTTATTGATAGTTCCATTTTCTTTTTCATTTCTTCGTCCAGCCGTGGCATTGCACCAAGAAATTGATGCTTAAATGCGAATGCGTCTACCCGATGCGATGAAAAAAGGCTCTGGAATACTTCTTTAAAGGTTGCTTTCATGTGGTCAGTGTCTGCCGATAAGATAACACGCCCCCCCCCCCCCCCTCCCATTCTATTTTGCCGATGTGTCTCCTTTACGCGGGGGCTTTTTCTAAACCTAGCGCATGTTTTGATGGCGCTTCGCCAACAGCTGTGTCTTCCACCCTCGCCCAAAATCAAGGATAGTGGAGCCACAGAGGATGAAAAACAGAACCAAAGCCAATCACATGTTAATAAATGATCTATGACCACATGCTGTACATTAATAGAGTAGAAATATCTGTTCAAATAATTCAGACTTTCTTTACTTTCCAAATTTAGCATAAATCTATTATGCTAGGGCAAACGAAAGTGAAGGACATGTCTAGGTTTCTAGAAGTCTTCTGATGACGTAGTTGAGTTGTGCTTATGCCGACCGACGGCGTCACATGGTCGTCTTTTCAGCGCGCAAACGCCAGATATTTCAGACTGGTTTTATTAAATCTAGACTCAATATTGCACCGAAATATTTCGCAATAGGCATCCGTAATGTTTTTTGAAGCAGTAAAAATTACAACTCAGCGTCGTCGTTTTCTTTTAACAATCCCGTTAATTTGGATTGGAGGGTGAAATATTATGAATTATTTGAAATAGTGATAGGAATAATGCGGATTAGTTGCGGAACAAGGTCGATGAGTGGGTTGGTACTCGAGCATTTAGTCCTCAAATATTAAATTTGGCAGGGCTACTGACGTTACAATCCTATGAACCAATCACGGAAATTTGCTAAAAAGAAGGTTGAAGAGTGAGCCGGTACTCAAAGATTTAGCCCTCAAATAACAAATTTTGCGGTGCTAACGACGTTACGAAGGTCTGAAGCAATCACGGAAATTCGTTAGGGAGAAACTCACTGGTTTTCCTAGACGACAGCCTAAGTGATATCGCACTATTTACGGTGTGCAATTTCTATAACAAAAGTAAGGAAAAAAAATGCGAATTTGTAATGTGTTCTTTTGCAACTTTGCCAGCGTGAAATTTATTTTAAGATACTGTCCGTTTCTTTCCTTGATAAATGCTACTTCTCACTACTGTTGCTTATATCAAATTTATCAAGTGTTGGTAAGAAAAAGACAAATATTGCGCTGTGTGCTGCTAAAATAATTCTTAACAATAATATAAGTGATGTAGGCGGAGTATTATACGCTCGTGAGGTTCTGAAAGAAAAACCTTTGGAAAAACCTGTCAAAGTGAGATTTGAAAATTCGTATTAAAGTTGAGAATTTCCGTATCGTTTTGAATCTTCCAACAGTGACAATGCATTTAGTTGTTTAGAACTACGAATTTTCGTGTGCAAGGAGTTAAAAGACCTGCAAAATGTTTACAGATCTCAGCAATAAAGCCTAAGTGAATGCTGAAAACTATTTTTTTATAGCTCCGCAAAAAAACGGCTTAATTTATTGTTTACTGTTCACTGCAAAAAAATATTTTCTTTGCCTCGATTCAAATTAAACCCACATTATTTTGCTTCTGAACGTAACTGGTGGCATTTTTTTTATTCTTCTTATCTTGGACGCGGATTCAGATTGTCATCTTAGAGTGATCGGAACATCAGTGTTTCCGTCTTGTGAAAAGTCACTTTTCTGGGCACCAGAAGTTTCTCGCGGAAATCTGAAGTTTAGTGTACTGGGTCCTCACATATTTCTACCACATGGAAACGGGTGCGCGTTCATGCCCCAACACATCTAGATGCGCTTCAAGCCTTTGCAACCAAAGAACAAACATAAACATACTAGTATTTTTTTAGAGGCAGGAGCCAAATAGACAAACTGCAGGTACGCTGGCTGCGGCTCCCACTTCTACTTTTAATCTTGTCTTCATTTAGGAAACATCAGCTTAAATGTGATTCCGTGCGAGGCATCCAAACAAAACAGCAGGCGTGGCCTTTATTATTATTTAGGCCAGTGGCATGTGAAATGGGATAGATATGATGAATAGATTTGTGCGGAAACCGTGTTATACTGCAACGGGCTCCAAGATTTCAAAGCCAGAATTCTCGCTATGTGAGAGGTGGACAAGAAAAGTGAGTGTGATTGATTAGAAATGAATCTGTACACAATTCGACAAAAGTAAGGACACGAAAGGTCTTGCTTCCAAGACGCATAGTGTGGCTCATGTAACATCCCTGGAAGACCTCAATTTCTGAGGGGTGCCAGCAACAGCACAACTGACGAAGGCATATTCAATACTTGCGGTGCAAAACCAGCTATATAGCATAGGCCAGAAGTATACTTCTGGAATTGGTAACACATGAGACAAAATTTTCTAAATGCGCCAACTTTTCATAAGACCCCCGAAATAGTAGTCAATTTTTATTCTCAAAACAAAAAATTGGTATTTTTTATCAAGTTCTAATTTGAGCAATAGAAACAAAACAATATGCGGTCAGGAATACTCTCAATAGTCCATCATACGTCGTGTAAATGTGTTGACTTATTCGATTCACTGTTTTCATTAACGGACTGAGTAAAATAACAACTTAAGTTCTCTCTGAATGAACTTCATAGATTTCCGCGCTATAACATGGCTCTGTATTCACTGTTCAGTGCATAGCGGACAGGGTAAGCCGTGAACTTGCAGATGCATAGTTTTTTGAACAATATATTCTGGCACCAAAATTGCCTAAAAAGCTCGGATATTTAAGAAGGTCACTCGCAAACGCACTGCACAAATCATAAATTGTGCGTCAATCAGCGGAATGCGAGAATATCATCTCGAAGCGGGTAGCAGTTTCTGCATATGGAGAATGTTCCGGATCTGCAGCTGAAAGATGGAATTATAATTAATACGCTGCTAATATTTCTGTCTTCGCACGAATAATTCAGCGACAAGCTGACGTCGGTTTTGGGTATGGACACGAAGTGCATTGCGGCGTCTATTCGGCGTTGACGCTTCAGCCACCGCTTATTGGGCAGAAAAGTATAGTCAGCTTTGGTTAAGACGGCCTTATGAACGTCATGATGGGTCAACTCGTGTTTAAGACAAATATTCACTCAGCCTGCAGCATTCCAGCATTACTTTTAAAGACCGCGGAAAATATTTCGCAAAATGAGCTGACGTCTTAACAGGTTTCCTTGTTTTCCATTCTTCTCTTTATCCAACGCACAATTTTATGTATGTTTACAGCAACAGCAGATTCTCCCTGTGATGTTGCGGCACTAGTCGAATTATCCAACGAGTCTTAAAATACTGTGTTACAGGGGACAGCGTTAGTTGGTCTCCAATTCAGATATGATGCTTTTTGCTTCTAAAGTTTCCTTCTGTGGCACTCCGAGGAGCAGCGTTCTCCTGTGGTCCATTCAGGGGAACTGCTTTTTTGGATCTTCTCGTTGTAAAAGCAGGAAACACGTTATCATTGAACGAAGCTACTTGACAAGGGCTGGAAAATGAAACTAAATAGTTTCAGCCCCATAGCAATAAAGCACCATTATGACATTAAAAAAAAATTCACTTGCTAATGACAGCTGAGTTTGAAGCATAGAAAAATGCATAGAAAAATTGCTTGTTAAGGACATCCAAATTTTCTTGTTCTAACTGTATGAAGCATTGCGAATGCTAATTATCGGCAAAATTCTCTGGCGATCGTTCATAATAAATCTTCAATTTTTTCGTTTATGTGCGGGATTGCGATGTCACCAGCATTCGACTAAAAAGGTCAAACAATAAAACTTTTTGACATTTAGGCATATAATGTCACTCTAATATTTTCTGAGTGCCATAGTTTTTGCTCTCATGATTGTTTCTTACAGATCTTGCGTTAGCCCACGCAGCACTCCTAGCATTAAAGTGGAGAACGGAGGACACATTTTGATCTCCACGAACAACGGAAACATTGTCTCTTCTGAAGATTTGAGGAACAGCTCTGTTATCTGAAATTCTATGACGACGATCATTACTACATTATCTAATTAACAACAGCTGTACAAGCTATCGTAAAAAAATGTTTTAACTGGGGGGTACTGGAATGCAAGATCAAAAATGCGTGACGTACTCACTTATTCTATTAGAGATGTATTTGTACTACGGCTAAACAAAAGTATCCAGAAAGCAACAGGCTCAAAAAAATTATCGACGAAAGAAAGCTTTCAGCTGGGAGCCCACTAAAAATTAACGATATTCACCTCACTGAATTCTCCACACAGAAGAAGCGTAAGCTTTTCTCACCAAATGTTCTCGATTGCGGAAGTGTGGGTCGCTTCAAGCCTCTTTCTTAAAGCCTAGGGCCCCCAAGGAGACAGCCGCTGCGCAAGCTTGGTCTGAAGGCGAGCTGGTCCTCCAGGACTGTGCTGGTCAAGGCCGCCTCGCACTTATCCAAGATAGAACGTTTATGTGTATGCACTTCTTGGTTCCGTTGACAAGGACATGTGTCGTGAAATTGTGTAGCTCTATCCCCGCAGTGTAGACATCTATTCTCATTCCCGCAGGGAGGCATTGTGCTTAGTATGTATAAGCACGGAAGGGACCTGGCTGAAGCTGGCGTCAGGGTGTCGCCTTATATTTGCTGAGCTTAGAGTAAGGTGGTGGGTATCGTCTACTACTGGCCCTTATGTGCTGCAGTAATACGCCGTATCGTTATGGAACAGGCCCCGGTAGCTACGTTTCAGTCTCCGTTAAGTAAGTGTCGCCTCGAGCAATGACGTGAGCCCCGTGGTTCCCAGAGAGCCCCGCGTGTACTGGTGTCCATATTCTATGAAGCTTCTGTTTGGAGCTTGTACCGCCGTGTTGATGAATGAATCGCATGGACGCCGTACCTAATATTCCACGTAGGCGAGTTCCTTGCAGCATCTCTGGTCAGACATTATGGTCAGACACTCTCCCCTCACGTTGCCGATGGTTACTGGTAGAGGTGCGGTGACCACTTCAGTCTGCTGTGTATATTTGCAGTCTCTGAAGCTGACGCTGGCTATTTCTCTGTACGCAGAGTCGACTGCCGTGGCAGCAACCACAGAGCTTCCAGCAAACCCGGCATCGTCGACGTAGAGCACATGCGATCTGCTCTCAAATAGTTTTTCGAGACTATTGGCTCCCGGCTCCTTCTTGCATCGGGATCTGGAGGGCAGTACAGAACGACATAAATTTTTCCCTGACGTCTACGACCTCTGATACTCCCGAGGCAATCTCAGTAGCCGATTCTCTTCAGTAGAGACCCGCCGTTCATAGTAAGCAGGAGCCGTTCAGCTTGGGAGCTGAGTTGCATCTTCTGATGTTCTAAGTAGCCCTTGGCCACGCCCAGGTCCTCTAGCTTGCTCGGAGAGGCCCGCTTCGCGAGGGCCAAGGGTATCTTATAGGCTTTGTGAAGTAGTGCCTCGGTACTTGGTTTCTGATTTAATGGGCTTCTGATATACCAGGCCTTACCTGGCTTGTACCAGACTCTCCATATCGTCTTCTCTAAACCTTGCAATTATTTGCAATTCTCGTTATCATTCAGTCAAATAGGCGGTAGCAACATGTTGGAACAGACGGTAGCCACACGCTCAGTATTCGCAGGGTCTGAAATTCTGAAATCACTTTCCTGCCAGGCGCGACATCCATCTTGAGGAACATGTCATATTTGATTATTTCGGACTTTTCCGCAGAGCAGCCGAGGCGAAACCCCCTTTTTCCCCACAGAGGAAGCAATCGGGAAACGTCCCATGGAAAAGTGAGATTCTAACCAGTTAGAACCACTGATTAGTACAAAAAATTCACTAGGTAAAGGGAGTAAACGGCAGAAGACGAAAGAGGAAGACACGAAGTTGGAGGAATATGGAAATTAAGGAAGGCATCGAAACAACGACCGACGGCTTCAAGGGAACACAGAGAAGCAAAGAGGGCGCAGTTATCTGAAGAGGAAATAGGCGAAAAGTGGGAATCTTATCGACAAAAGAAACACAAGTTCAGGTCCTCGTCCAGGCTAAAATAAAGCAGTCCTCTGATCCCTGGATGGCTGAAGTTCGCGTTGCAATTTAGGAGGGGAGGGTGGGGGGGGGGAGGCAAGAAAATTCTCAATCCGTGTAAGTTGGCTGGGTAAAACGTACCAAAGAAAGCAGGAACTGGTTAAAAATGCTGAGAACAAATAGTTAGAGAGAGACGACGCTGTGAACTGTATTACATCATTTGTAGCTGCGTAATTTCAGAACGACGATATGGTAATCTCCCAAGTAAGGGAGCAACACAGGACAACACAATAGAGAACAGTAGAGAACTGACTGGTCTTAGCTGGAGAAAGGCGGAAGAAAATGTTCCTAACTCCACATTTGCAGGGATAGACGAGATTCCAAATAAGCTGATTAATGAACTTGGCCCAAGAAGAAAGGAAGCGCTGGTAAATGCATAGGAGACAGTCATAGCAAGTAAGCAAATTTCACACTTCTGGAGACAGATCAAAATGAATTTAATTTATAAAGAGAAAAGGAGACAAGATGAACATAAAATTCATCCGACTAATTATGATAGCATCTGTTATATACAGGCTGGCAATGCAGGCGGTGAAAATAAAAATGCAGTCATGGGTAGAAAGTAATAGGATACTCGGAGAACTTCAGAATGAGCTCAGAAGGAGTAGGCGCTTAGATGATAGCCTGTTCGTGCTTAGAGAACGCCGAGAAATAGCAAAGGCGGAAAACAGACCTCTGTATTTAGCCTTTCGGGACATAAGAGGTGCAAACTGCTGGGCTAGTTGGTTCATATTGCATAAAAAGAGAAACAGCGAAAACGGACGCAAGACAAGAGCAAAGAAGGCACCAACGTTGTGGTGTCTGCCTTCTTTGTTCTTGTCTTGCCTCTGTTTTCGCTGGTTCGCTTTCTATGCAATAAGAGGTGCATACGACAAGGTGAACAGAGAGTTTTTGTGGGCCATATTAAAAGATGAAGGTGGCGGTCATGACGTAACCGATTTTCAGCACGAAATCTATCAAAATAATAGAGTTTAAATTGCATGAGAAGGGATAAAAAGTACGAAAACTGTGGAGGTATTTAAAAGATTAAGGTGAGATTATCCTGTATCACCACTGCTGTTCATGCTTTGGGTGAGAAATATGGAAAGAGGGCTACAAAGGAAGTAATCAAGTTATAATCTGTCGTAAAGATTAGGTGGAAATGTCGTTGAGCAACGGCTCCCGGGTTTATTGTATGCGGACGATATTGTAGTGAAAGAAGATAGCCAAAAGATTTGCAAGCTCTAGATTTCAGTTTTAGCGGCACTAAGTCAGGTGTGATGATTTTTAACGCTACAACTAATGTAGAGCTTACGATACAAGGCCATGACATACCCACACTGTCGGAATACGAATACCTCGGTATATGGCTAAACGAAGGGCAGATATACACGGAAGAGCACGAACAGTCTCTTACGGCAAAAGAGCAAGGAGACGCCCGGGTAATGAAACAGTGCATTAGGGGGTGTTGGCACTGCCATCAGTTGTTGGCGAAGATGGGTCGGTTCGGAAGTCGTTGCTAGCTCGCTGCTGCTGCTGCTGCTGCTGCTGCTGCTCGCTTGACTGAACCGTGGTCAAGCTTCGCACCCGTTCCCACCACCACCAGGACAGGAGTGCCGCCAAGTGAAAGAGTTAAGGTGATGGGAGGAAGATTACAAGAGGGTTTATTTACATTTTTACAACATGTTGGTTAGCAGTGAGACTGAAGTGAAGCTGAAGTGAGGCTTTAGTGAGGCGAAGTGAGGCTCAAAATGGGGCTGTATGGGAGGCTGTCCTGCCGCACTCGTTGTCGACTTTTATACTGTTCTCCTTCCCTAAATTCCCCTAGGTTGAGGACGCCCACGCCGTGGTGGGAGGGGCCCAGATCACAAACAACACAAACTTGTGCGCACAAACACACCACTGCACTTAGGGCCACGCCCCCGTCACCTGTGGAGTCTGAGGAAAGAAGGTTGTCGTCGAGGTAGCGTTGACTGCGGTAGGTGATGGCCTCCGGCCAGTCGAAGGTTTCTGCGGGTCACCGACATCTGCTGATAATCAGACACCCGCCGCTCGAGGCCGGAAAGCGAGGTCACGAAAAGGCCGAAAGTGGTTCCCCGTGCCTGGAGACGTTCGCGAGGGTCGGAGATGATGCCCGCCAGCTTGTCGCGGTGCTTGGCACTCCAAAGAGCAACAGGAAACGAGACCCTTTGTTCCCTGGCACGGTCACGGCAAATGGGGAAGATAACGTTCGTCTCCCCGAGGCGGCGGCGGCGGCGGCGGCGTTCTACACGTGCAGACCTTTCGGAAAGGGGGTCTGGTTTTGGACCTGTACTCCAACCGGGCAAATTCCGTAATTGAAGTCAGCTGGCACCTGGGTCCTCTCCGTGCGTGCGGTCCATGGCGGCAGGCCCGAAAGCAATCACACTCAAGTGGCTCGCAGCCATACACAGTAGAAGCAGGCGTGCTGGCGGCCACCCGGCGAGACTTGTTGACGTCGATCTTAATAGGGGCTACAACAAATAGGAAGCACTGAGAGGTATTTGTAAAGGAATAATGGTGCCGGTGTAAGGTGGGATTTGTTCAGCGAAGCTTCACAACGGGAGCAGGGCTAACAGCAGTCCGAGGTCAGGCAAGGAGCCAGGAGCGTGCACCAGGCGATGGCAATGCGGCTCGCGCGTATGCCCGTCGTCTCCCTTACAATGGCCCCCCGGACAGAAGAGGAGCCATCCTGGCGACTTAAGGGGCGGACAAGACAGAGGGGTCGTGGTATGTCTTGAGGCGGGTGATATTGACGGTCTCACGGCCGCGGCGTCGGAGATCGGGTGACGACGTGAGGGGCTCAACTATGTAATTGACCGGGGAACTATGTAGTTGACCGGGGGGGGGGGGGGAGTTGTGCGTCCCAAAACACGTTGGTGACAATCGAAGGAAGAGCGAAACTCCTCAAGAAGCGCAAGAAGCTGGGTTCGCTGAGTTGGCGGAAGACTAGCGTCAATAGAGCGAAGAAACAGATCGGGCGACAACGTCGCGGGCGCAGGAGTAGGTGAGCTGAGGGCGTTCATGGCGACCGGCGGTGATTCTGCGGCAGCGTCGGGATGGTTGAAAATATAATCAAATAGCTGCACGGTTCCGACGCACTCCCCGCGGCGCAACGCGAAGGGGCTGGAAAATGGGTTTAAGACCCACATTGCGGTGAGGCCAGCGGATAAACTGAGCAGGGAATAAGGCAGAGGCAGACAATGGCGGCGTAGAAATGTAGTAGAGGGCGTGAAGATGACACTGGCATCGCGAACGCAGTCACAGGAGAGAGGCACAATCATGGAAGAACACGCAGGAATATCGGTACTGTCGGCGACAAAAGCTTTGGCAGAAACAGGGGCACCATAAATTTCAGTCTCTTGCACGAGATTCGGCAGCGTAGAGAGCTCGACTTGAGCACGAGCAGAGTCGATGACCGCGTCGTGGAGCGATAGGAAGTCCCAGCCCAAGATGATCGAACGCGAACAGGACGGCAGCACGATGAACTCGGCCAAATATAAAATGTCTTCTATGACTATTCGAGCAGTACACGCTGCTAACGGCTGGATGAGGTGCGCACTTGTAGTTCGTAACGACAGGCCAGAAAGGGGCGTCTTCACTTTCCTCAAAGAGCGGCAAAGCGCTGCATCCGTGACAGAAACCGCAGCACCGGTGTCGACAAGCGCCATGACAGATACGCCCTCTACAAAAACTTCAATTAAATTAGCAGCAGACAAACGAGGCCTTTCAAATTTCGACGACTGTGCAGTTCTCGCCTCAGGAACTGCGGCACCTAGTTTTCCTCTTGAGTGGCCGAGGGACGCCGTCGCATCGGAGGGATGGAGCGCCGACGTGGAGAAGGCGGACGGCGTGCAGAGAAGGCCGTGCGCTCAGGAGACAGAGAACGGCTTAGTGGCGGCTCTGCAGGAGGCGAATACAGTCGCTGGGACCAGTAACCGGAAACGTCTGGACGTGGTCGTGAGGCGTTCATGCGTCGACGGCAAAGCCGTGCCACATGACCTGGCAAGCCGCAGAAGTAGCAGATTGGGCGGTTGTCAGGCGTGCGCCAGGAGTTGCCCAGTTGAGCTGGCGGTCGAATGTTATCAGGCGTGCCCCAGGAGGTTTGCAGATGAGCAGGCGGTGGAATAAAAGCAGCAGGCTCTCAAAAAGGACCAGGAGGCGGATCATAGGTAGGTGGTCGAGGTCGCGCAACAACCTCCGCATAGGGCAGCGGGGCCGCGAGAGGGGTGGGCTGAGGGGCTTGCAGGAGAGCCTCAGCGACCTGTTCTTGAATAACGTGCCTCAGAGTCGGAGTTATGTGTGCTGATGGCTCTTGGTGGCTTGAAATAAGCGAGAGCTGCCAAGCAACTTTTTCACGGATTAAGCTCTTGAGTTGCGGCGGGAGCGATGACTGGTTTTTTGCATCGTTCAGGCCAGCAAGCGAGTCGATGCTCGTGGTGTGTTCGCGTGTCAGAGCCCTCTGCTTGCGTAGTTCGTCGAAGCTTTGACATAGGGTGATGACTTCGGCGACGGTGCGCAGGTCTCGCGCCAACAACATCTGAAAGGCGTCGTCATCTATGCCCTTGAGGATATGCCTGATCTTGTCGGCTTCGGTCATCTGTGCGTTCACCCTCTTGCACAGGTCCACGACATCCTCGATGTAACTCGTGAAGTTCTCTCCTACCTGCTGCGACCGCGCACGCAAGCGCTGTTCGGCACGGAGTTTTCTGACAGCCGGACGGCCGAACACCTCAGAGAAGTTCGTTTTGAAAACGGACCACGATGTAATGTCCGCCTCGTGGTTCCGATACCACAGATTTGCCACGCCCGTCAGATAGAATATCACATTGGTCAGCTTGGTTTCCGCGTCCCACTTGTTGTATGCGCTCACCCGCTCATATGATGTGAGCCAATCCTCAACATCAAGGTCGTCCGTGCCGCTGAAGATAGCGGGGCCCCGCTGGCGGAGAGAACCAGTACAGACGACGGCGGCGAGGCTCACTTGTACGGCTTGGTGGGTCGAAGGCATCGCGGTAGGGGGTAGCGTTCGGCTACGGAGTTCCAGGGCGAGAGGATATTACCTCGGCACCTGCACCAAATGTAAGGTGGGATTTGTCCAGCGAAGCTTCACAACGGGAGCAGGGCTAACAGCAGTCCGAGGTCAGGCAAGGAGCCAGGAGCGTGCACCAGGCGATGGCAATGAGGCTCGCGCGTATGCCCGTCGTCTTCCTTACACCGGAGATTACTTTCGGGAATACGGTCCTGTGCTTAAGGGAGAAGTTCGGTGTAGATTAGAAGTAAGTCAGAGAGCTGTGGGAAGATTAGAACTAGGTGCCCAAAACAAAACCACAAGCGAGGCAGTAAAAATGATGTGGGCTGGACATCGTTCGAAGCACAGAAAGCGCAGAGTAAAATACTATATGAAGAAAGCCTGAGGAGATCGGACGATGACAGTTGGGCAGCTAAGGTACTTAAATATTTATACAGAAAGAGCGTTGACACACATTGGCTGAAAAGACCATGGAAACCAACCAGTAAGTATGCTGGAGACGAGGGCGGATAAAGAAAGAGCACTAAACGACTGGTTAAAAACGCGGAAGTTGAAAATTGCTTTAGTTCAATGAAAAATTAGTATAGCGTAGAACTATGTCGAAAAATTAGAAAAGGCAGATTAGGAAGGAATTATTCTATGATAATTCAAGAGGAAGTGCCCTACTCTTTGAAGCTAAGTCAGGGTGCCTTAGAACGCGCAGCTGTGAAAAAAATTCAACAATGATGATAGCACATCTGCTGTGTGTGGTAGGTGTGTGGTAGGATGTTATCCATCCACTTGTCGATGCAGGCGCAGTCACTCTTCCTGTGGCCCTAGGGTTTGGTGATAACAATGGTCATGTAAATAAATGTCCGGTGGAAGTTATTATAAAGCAGTTGGAAGATCGATGTCTGAGAAGAAGAGATGTGCCGAAAGGTTAAATGTGTAGGAAACCGTAGTGAAAGAAAATGGCGAATTTTAATGTCAGTTTACACCGAAGTTAAACAAATGTAAAGGAAAAAAGGCGATCATGGTGCCAATTGCCACTTACCCGCTTCAGAGGGAGCGCTCCTATCTTCCATCCATCCAACCGGTCCGGAGAGCAGGAAGAGAGCGAAAATGGCTTCCATGCAAATTCTTTCTCATGCGAGAGCATTACATGGCTCTTTCGCGTCAGCGAAAAGTGTCCGCAAGATTACGTCGTTCTTTGAAGATAAGTGAAAGTGTAATTGTGTGTGATGAAATGTCGCCGTGGAAAAATTTTTGTTGATGAGGTATAATGGCTTAGTTAAAATCGAACACGCCAGTGGCGAACGATGGCGGCGGCTGTGCGTTTCAGCCTGGGCGTTCGACAGAAATGGCGCCAGGAGCGCGCGCAGCTAGGGAAGCGCGCTGCCTGAGCTGCGGAGCTGGCTAGGAGGCACAAAGGCGACGCCGCGGAACGCAGGAGCGGGCACCAAGGAGCTGAGCGCGCTGGCTCTAAAAAAGAGGAGGGGGAAAGACTCTCGCATTTTTTATCTGAAGCGGATATATACAATTCTGTCATTTTCTGGGCTTGCTTGCGCCCGTGAATAACTCGGTGGCAGCGTAGCAACAAGCGTGCTCGGCGGTCGTCGAACGGAATGCTCACCGCTCTCGGCGGTGCTCAGTTTAAAGCCGATAGCGAACTTTCGAGATAAATCGAGCAAAGTTGCAGCAACATTCTGGAACAACGAAAAATCGGCTCTGTCTGGAGGCGATCAACTGAGACATTTCTGGTCGCGTCTTTCATCGCAAACAAAGCGATAAAGTGGCGTGCCGGCAGCTAAAAATGAACAAACACTACAAATACACGTGGCAATTTGCCTTTGTTGAGATGTCCTGTAAACAGCCGCACACAAATGACTTTGTTGCGTGCTATGAGCGGTGGCTCTCTAAAATTGAGTAGGAACGGCGAGTTCACGAGAGTGGGAAGTTTTGTTTACTGACTATTTATCTGCGACATGCATTTGAAATGAATCCGCAGCCTTAATTATATCTGAATGCTACAAGCAGATGTCTTGTCGCTTTTATAAGGCCCATATTTCGTATTTCGTCTTCCTGTAAAATAAAAAAAATTGCCGGAGTGAAGAAAGTGAAGCTTAAACAATATCCGGTTCGTGCAGTGTCTCGTCGATTAATACGAGCCTTGTCGCTAAGGGCAGTCGAAAAAATATTCGGTCATCGATCATAGCTCGTCGCAGCTCTTTGTATCTACTGCTGATAGCATTTACATTTTCTCAACGCTGCGATCAGAGAATGTGAAATGAATCGAATCACAAGGAACTGAACAATTTATGCCTTGCCTTTGCATGCCATCAGCGACTCTGTATTTGAGGAGTAGATGAAATTCTTTCGCAGTTGGGAATAACTGTAGTCATTGGAAAAAAATGGAGAGGATTGTGATTTTACTTGGTGCATTTTTGATAACTTTTTCCGGTAAGGCTTAACCGTGCTCTCTTTTTGTGGTGTTACAGTGACGTAAGCACATGTTATTTGCTAGCTATTTTGTGGGCTATAAAACGGTACGAATGCAGCCAGCCTAGTGTCTCAGGCAATCTAAGAAAGTAAAATATAGTGAAAAATGGTTTTACAGGATTTAACGTCCCAAAGCGACTCAGACTTTAAGGGACAGGGGCAGGTTTCGCTGCAGCTGTCGCACATTGACCGTGCTACATTAGTTCGGTGGCACCCTTCTCTTCCTTCTTCGTCCACGACAACCGCCCTCCAGATGTTTTTTTTTTTTGGTAACCATCCTCTCTTTACGCATTTCGTCTCCCCGGCCTTCCTCCCCTGCGTCTACTGCAACCATGCGCATTGCAAGCAAATGCTCTCTGGGTGTTTCTCATGGCAAGCGCTCACTGGTTGCGCCATAGGCTCTCGCCATTTGTTCCTCCTTTCGCGGAAATCACCCTACCACTAGGCTTTCTAATGCTCTCGCCATGTTTTCACTTTTTCAAGGTAGCCAACATCCGGTTAAGCTTTATTACGCTCCCGCTACACCGTTTTCCTTTCTGAGTAACCGGCTCTTTCGGACGGTTCCCTTGGACACCACCCTCCAGTTACGCCATCGTAAGATCCCAAAATGAGAAGGATAGAAGGATAATAAGCTCTTCGTTTTACGGTAGCAATTCTCCTGCTTACAAAGTAACTACCCTCCGGTTGATTCCCGTACTAACCACACACCGGCTGCGCCCTCCTACGCCCTCGCCACCACTCTTTCTTCCACTCCTTCCACGACAACCATCCGCCGGAGGCAATTCCGGCGCTGTTGCCGCATGTCCCGCTTCCAGCGTAACCACCTTCCGGCGGTTCCTCCAGTAGCCGCCCCCTGTTGCACTTTCCTATGGTCTGGCGTTACGCTCGTCGCTCCCCGGCAACTCTCCTCGTAGAACGATAAAAAGGAAAAAAAAAAGCAATGACAGGCATGAGCATAAGATTAGTGATTTTTTCTTAGGAATTGAAATCTGTAAACAGATACCATATGTTGAGTTACAAGATCGTCGACTGAATATGGCTTGTGCCGGTTTAACGTCACAAAGCGACTCAGGCTATGAGGGACGCCGTAGTGAAGAGCGCCGAAAATTTGGTTTGGTTTGGTTTATGGGGTTTAACGTCCCAAAGCGACTAAGGCTATGAGAGACGCCGTAGTGGAGGGCTCCGGAAATTCAGACCACCTGGGGTTCTTTAACGTGCACTGACATCGCACAGTACACGGGCCTCTAGAATTTCTCCTCCAAAGAAATTCTAGCCACCGCGGCCGGGATCGAACCCGCGTCTTTCGGGTCAGCAGCCGAGCACCATAAGCGCTGAGCCACCGCGGCGGCTCCGAAAATTTCGATCACCTGGGGTTCTTTAACGTGCACTCACATCGCACATTACACGGGCCTCTAGAATATCTCGTCCATCGAAATTCGACCACCACGGCCTGGAATAAATACACCTCTTTCGGGTAAGCGCCATAACCACTGAGCCACCACGGCGCCGGTGGCTGAAGAAACAATGCAAGAAAAAGGCGAAGCTTGGCAACAGAAACTAAGCGGCCGCCTGCCTCGCTTGCCGGATATGCCTTTCATAGAAGAGAGTAAAAAAACCTGCGAGACACTTCTTTAACACTAGCTGTCACCAAATGATAGCACAATAACCTCGTTTTGTGCTGCCAAGCACAAGCACAGATATCATATAAGTGGAGAGGGAAATATGTCCCTTCATACTTAAACACCTGCCAACCTTAGCATCTGACAGGCTGCCTCCAGTGGCAGCCAACATTCGGTCTGTCCCAATCTCCTCGCACCTCCAGAGAAGACAGGCATTATTTCCCTTTCTTCACTTTGGCAGCAGCCAAAAGAGACAGCTTGTTGTTGCAACTGGCCGTTCCTTTTACGAACTTTCACAGGTGACAGGGTTGTTACCGAGGCAGGCACCTTCCGATCTCTCCCTCCTCTGCCCTAGAAGGGAGTAGGATTTTCTCTCTCCAGATTGCCACCAGCAAGCCGTGGCAGGTGGTTGGCTGCAGCGGCAACTCACCTATCCGTGTTCTTGGCAGGAGGCAAGAGGCACTATGGATACTAAGACGAGCACACGTAAGAAAGGTCACTCACGAGAAGCGCTTGTCGTGTGTGGCCTTTCTTACGGGTGCTCGTCTTTTTTTACCCTGCAGTATTCATTATGGATTTGTACCAGCATGGCCAACAGTATGCCTTCCATCAGGCAAGAGCCATTTACTGAGGTACCAGTTGTCGCATTGCCGGTGCCACAGTTGAGCACCACCGGTCAGTGCAGAGACATGTTGCTCTTATACTATAGGATAAAAAAATACAACTGTTTTCGCCCTCGGTGCGGTTAGAGCTATCTCCATTGCAAAATAAATAACACCGTGATGCAATACATGGTAGCCGGATACGGCATAGCTGCGACACATTGTTCGGTGAAACACTCAATTGTAGATCGCGGCAAGCACTTCCTCGAATTTCGATCAAGGCAAAATTTTAGAAGTCCGTGTACTGTGCCATGTCAGTGCACATTAAAGAAGCCAAGGTGGTCGAAATTATCCCGCAGCTCTTAATTATGGCGTCCCTCATAGACTAAGCCTCTTTAGGACGTTAAACCCCCATAAACTAACCAAACTTCCTCTTACGAGGCAGGTCCTCAAACCTGGACTTTCCACTTTGGATAATAATCTCCGTCGTCCGTGTGCTTTACCATACCACCTCTCCGCCACCCTGAATATTTTATTTTTTTCAAAAATATTCTTCGTTTAACGCAGTAATTCTGGGTGGGTGGCACACTGAAGAGCTGCTAGAAACACAGCGATGATATTGTTTTCATATTAAACTAAACAGGCATAAAAAATACGTCGTTCAGGTCTTCACTAGATGTAGGCTTAGCCCACACGCTCCTCTTCAGGGAAGAAAACGTGGCAAAGAATTTTACAAACAAAGAACGGGGTAGAGTACACAAGCTCAACGCATTAGCAATAACAAAGTTAATTACAAGATGCCTTTACTTAAAATTTTAATTACTTTGCTATTGAGGGCAAATGCTGTATTCTCGAACATACATCCTAGTGTCTGGACGTCGTGCAGGACTCTTCTTCCTTCTGCGATGTTGGGCCCAGCTCGAATGCTCTCTTTTAGAAATATGGCATCGAACCTCTTTCTTCCACAGTATGAACTAAAGACACTCAGACAGTTTGAATCCTTCATTCCTCTCGAGATTAGCAAAGTCGCGGATATTAGGAGCATACTACAGGCACAGGAAACCGAGAGCTCATGACACATGACACTGTACAAAAGGGTGATAAATTTGAATGTTAGTAAAGGCTTGAGAAGAAAAAAATGTGCTGTGCAAAGTGCGCTCAATTTCGAGGGCACTGTGTTAACATTCTTGCGTACGTTTCGTTTTCTTTTTGAAATGTGTGTTGCTCGGAAGTCTGCGACGAATTTTTAACAATACTCCTATATGAGTATAAAGTTACCTGCGTTGACACAGACCAGAAAACAGTGAATTAAGTTAGCTGATAAAATGATGAACTAATGATTGCTAACCTTTTAAAGATTATGAAGTTAAGAACCTCGTAGCGGATAGGTATTTGCAGCTGGTCGTCAGCAAGAGCAAGTGAGTTTTTGAAATTGAGAAACGCACTAACCGTCTTACCTGTGGCGCTAATGTTTTGGAGATTTCGTGCTCTTTGCTACAAGCGCCAGCAAGGCGACGCCTACCAGCCCACTTTATTTTATGGTCGTCCTCTCCCTCCTGTGAGCCGCAGCATCGAGCAGCGGTGAGCACAGGAACGCGAGGGGGAGAGAAGCTAAATTTGCGATGCATTTTAAAACCTTATATCATTAGGCATTTTTTGGCACGCCCTAAGGACGCAAGGCTTTTCAATGGCTCGCGAAATGATGAAAATATTGTCAGCAGCAGTGACGAGGCTATTTTTGTTTTTGGAAGATGTAATAACTTCTATAGCCGTGTTAAGGGCCGAATGCATATACTTGATTAAAGGCCGGCGACTAGCAATAACAGCGAAAACATGAAATATGAGAAATTAGTTCCCCATCATGATTCATCATTTTATTACCTCCGCAAACAGTGTTACCACTATGCTACTTATGTCCCAGTTACACCTGAAAAAGTCAATTTTAAAAATGAATGCTGGATTTCTCTGATACATCCCATTTAAACAAATCCCGATGGATTGGATGTTGAACGTCATATTGGGTCTGTCTTGTTTTTTCGCATCAATGAACTGTCATGTGGTTTGAAATAACTTGATAGCGCAATACTGTCACAATATCTGTAATAGGCTTCAACCTAACATCACAGTTATCTTAGAAGTTACAACCTTGTAGGTTCCTAAGGAACAGCCCTCGGTTTGCTTTATTTGTAACCACGTAGAATTTGCAGGGAGCGAATAAAACTAATTTTCCTTCTCGTCATTCGGCCCTTGTCAACAATTATTCTTCCATATTGGTTAACTACACTCACCCAAGTTTAACCTTTATTATCATATTAAATATTTGACCACAGGAACAATGCATAGTGGGTCAGCGAACAAACGCGAGTTGATGACATCCTGGTCGACATCAGGAGCAAGAAATGGGCTTGGGCAGGACATATAATACCAAGGCAAAACAACCGATGTTCGTTATGGGTAACAGACTAGGTTCCAAGAGAGGGCAAGCATAGCAGGGAGTGGACGAAATGAAGTTTGCGGATAGGGTAGCCACCGCTGGCGTACAAGAGGCGTTTGTCCTGCTGTGGGTGTAGACGGGCGTATGATGCGGATGATGAGTTTTCAGGGCGCTAATCTTCTATGCATAGGATTGCTCGGCTAAGCCGAGGAGCACAGCAGAAAGGAAAGCGGAGTTGCGCAAGTTGTGTTTGCTAATTTCCTTGTTACTGAGATATTGATTGCGCATGTGCCTTACAACTAAGTTCTGTCCTTGTTAATGCTTTTGTGCACACCGCGTTTTTAAAATGGGGTGTTTGTAAGAAAAATATGGGTATTTAAGCATCATTGTTTCTACCTATCTATAACGAAAAATTAAATGCCGTAATTAAACATCCGCGCGTAAATATCAACATTTCTAATGTTTTCGGTTTGCTTATGAGCCTGGTTTAAAGCATATTTACTCTCCTTGTTTCTGCAAGAAATGAACGGTAACAAAAAAAGCTTGATTTTTGTTGAAATTTTTAATTTTTGTGGGCGTTCAGGACATCGATCACCAATGGCACCTTGTGTATTTCCACAGAGCTGAAAACAGAGAAAAACATGAGCATAGGCTCTAGAAATGTTAGGAAGGAAAGGAAGCGTTCAACATACCTTGATTGGCCAGAATAATAAAGAACTTGCTTGAAACATGCATGGATACAAAGCGCTACTCATTTCATATTATTTTATAAAAAGTAGCCAAGTAACCAAAAAACACATGTATACAGGCCGTTTACACGAGGCACATATCTAATACCTTGGGAAATGCTGTCTTGAGGCCGACCGCATATGAACTATTTGCTGCTGTTCCGCAGGAATTTCATGCGCTCCTCATGGAATAACGGCCTCACTCGCCTTTGACTGCAGATGGACACGCACTCAGGTGAGAGTACTAAGTACTAAGATTGTTTATATCCTAGAAATATTTTATATTCCAACAATGGCAGCATTATACGACTATTTCTTTATGGCGTGAAAGAGAGGAAAGAACATAATATTGGCTGCTTGGGGCCTTTAGGGAGTGAAGAGTTCGGCGGTTCGATCCCGTTCATCAAATTATGTAGGTTTGAAAAAGCGTGCCTACCTAAGAGCAAATGTTATTTATTTAGTAAAAACGAAAGTGAATTCAACTTGAAGTTCCGGAATAACATTATCAACCAGTCCAAGACCATTCGCTTTCTAGGTGTTATGTTTCATGAAAACGTTCCCTGGAATGTGCGCATAGATGCTCTTAGAACTAAACTTCTCGCGCTGTTGGTATATTAAACAGGCAGAGATGCTATCTTCCAGTTTCAGTAACGCAACAAATTTACTACGTTCTCTTTCTTTCACGTGTAACATACTGCTGCCTGGTATTGTCAGAGACAACAAAAGGAAACCTTGATTATTTGCAATCTCGGCAAAATCGCTCAATTTGTGCAATTAGAAAAATTCCAAAAATAGAAAAATTCTCGTATACTTCAGCGCCTATGGTATGCTAGAGATCAGTAGGCCATTCAAATGCAAGCTATCGCTTGAAATTGCGCGTCAGACCCTTCAAACTTTAAGATTCTATACAAAAACAAACACACTCCATATCTATTTAAGGAAGATAAAGTTTAAGCGCCCCGGACTCGCACCAGCTATGATGATCACAGGTTATGAACGCAAATAACAAATTTTTTAAAACAATATCCAGCCATCTTTGAATTGTTATCAACCTACTCCACCATAATTTTTCTATCCTTCAGTAAATCTCCATTTCGCTGAGCCGCACTATGTGCTTTCTATCTCTGTTTTCCAAGTAGGCCTAACTTCCGTGCAAGGCTAAGAACAAGATGTCAAAATTGTCCGCACCATTGGCTTCATCATTACCTTATAAAATCATTTTACAATGTAGAGCTTTCTGTGGAACGCTACATATTCAATCCTCTATCGCTTGTAGACTACCTCCGTTGCTAAAATCTACTCGATTCTCCCTACGTTATACTTTCTGGTGTTGCTCACCTTTTACTTATTGATAGCCTTTTTGAATGGTTTATTCTGCAATTGCTGTTTTCTCTCCCACCCTGTCGTCCATCTATACCTTGTTTGGTCGCTTGGTGAAACAGATCTGGTTGACAGTATTAGAAACACGTCTGGTGAGTGACCTTTAATCAACGGCTAGGCGGCTGCAGCGCCAAGAACATGCAATGCATGGCGGACAAGCCTATTTACGGAGGAACAGGAGGCGAGCTCTTTAATACCATAATGTTTGCATACACTCGCTCTATGTCTTGTCTTCGCTCCCGCAACTACCTCGTTGCCTTGCCACACACTTTACCACTGCAGGATGCAAGACGCTGTTCTGACTGCCGACTTCGCTGCAGGCCATCTTTGCAGAGATTCACGTGAAATTTTGGAGCGCAGCCCTTAGGCGGTCTTTCCTTCGTTCCACGTCGTAGTCGTCATAGTCGTCGGCGTCGTCGCCGAAGTTCCCGCCGTAACCGGCTGTTTACGTAGCAGAGCGAAACGCCAACTGGAAGGCGGCTGCCACGGAAAGGTCCGGGATGGTGGCTAGCAGCGTAACACGTCACCTACCAGCGGTGGCAGGCGGAGAGTGAACAGTTGCGCTCAAATTTCTCATTACCCACCACCGTAATCATCTATAAATTTTTTTTTTCAGACCGCTGTGCTCTCGTGGGGCCTAATTTCATTCTGACACGGTGCATGGTCGATGCTTTAAGGAGAATGTACAATATTAAGTATGGCGTCATAGTAACGCAACTCAAAGCATACGCCTTTGTTCAGTTTTCTGGGATGCGCCTACTTGCAATTTTTTTTTATCCTTGGAATTTTACGTTTCATTTGATTTATAGGGGTTTAACGTCCCAAACCGACTCAGGCAATGAGGGACTCAGTAGTGCAGGGCTGCGGAAATTTCGACCACCTGGGGTTCTTTAACGTGCACTGACATCGCACAGTACACAGGCCTCTAGAATTGCGCCTCCATTGGAATTCGGCCGCCGCGGCCGTGATCAAACCCGGGCCTTTCGGGCCAGCAGCCGAGCGCCGTAACAACTGAGCAACCCCAGCGAGGAATTTTAGGGGTAGGTCAACTTCCAAATATCTGAAATCCTCAGAATTTGGTGTTTGGCTCTACCCTTTTATTAGTCTACTGGAGGTCACATAGTTTCGATACCGTGAGGACCCTCTAAATCGCATTCCCAGATATGGGGGAATCCTCATACTACTGTTGGTGAAGTGGTGCAGCTGTGACGCAATATGCCGCTGCCTCGGCAGTTGGGTTCTTGAAACACCGCCACTGGTGTGTCTTGTAAGGCCTAGACTGCCCTTCCCGAGTCCTCGTAAGACTCATGCGCATCGCCATGGTTGGAAGGTGCCAACTGCATCGAGTTTAATTGTTCGAATTAATGTCACTGCCACATGCCGTGGTGCGGCATGTAGCTCACAACCCGATAGACAGGTGCCCGATCCATGAGCGTGGCGTTGTGTGACGTCGCTTGGTCACGTGACCTCGCTCGACCAATCAATAAAATTCCTGCCAGCTGCCATGATAGCCAGTTTGCTAGCAATCCGATGTGCAGGTTGCCACCTTCTACGGTCGGCGAGCTGTGATAACGCCACAAGGCCGCATCACGTTGTTCGACAAATCAGGGTATTTTGTGACAGAACAGCCGAAAATTGATTGGTAAGATGACAACCGAAAATTTTATCTCATTAAAAAGCGTTATCTGAACTGAATTACATTTATCGTAGAGCGGATAGGATAGCACTGCTTGTTCAGAAGCGGCCCAGATCCCGAAGAAATGGCCGTTTCATATCATTGTCCAAATAGCACGATTTGAATGGGCATGGTAAGGAGTGTTTTATAAAAATACTTCCGCACTGTTGGGTTTTTGGACCATGAGAATTGTCCCGTGAACTAAGGGTAGCTTATACAGATCTTATATATTCACAAAAAGGGAATATGTAGAGGGTTGTTTTAGAGTTTAGACGGTAATCGTACAATTAATTCGTCTCAAGTTATGGCTTCTTCGCGTCTATTATTGTCAGAATATTGGTTCTGGTCTTATATCTACTGATATATGGGAAAGCCATAGTCACATCTGCTGGATCCTTGCTATTTTATGTTTTTGTTCAGTTTATCACAGGAGCTTGTGATAGTAATAGTGAGTAAAGATAAAAAAAATCTCTTCCCCACTGTCTCAGAAGCTGATGAATTCTTGAACGTAAGTAGCTGGGGATGAAAAAAAAATAGCCGCTCTCCTCAAGCACTGACCTTTTCAGCCTTTCAATCCTAATTCGAAGTAATTTTTCAGTGTACATTGAAGATTTTATATAACTACCTGGTTACCTTTTGGTGTTTCAGTCCAAAATTAATCCCTGCTGGTTTTACTGTAACACTGTTACTCTTGTGGTGCGGGCGAACTACCCTGACAAGACAGAATGCTGGGTAAGGCATGTTGTCATCATTCTAACTCCTGGCTTGAAATTAATGCTTTAAACGCTTCTTCATTGCATGTGTACTACGTTTGCAGGCGTCCCCTAACGGCATTTTAAAAGTCCTGATAAGGAATTAACAAATCTGTTGCTAATTTATGTCTGCTATCTTTAAGTCAGCGTTAACCATATTTAGCTTCTCCAATTTATTCTAGCGTGCGTTAAACAGAGTTTAAGATGTCCAGGCCTGGAACGTTGCATTGACCTCCGTGAGCATTTAGCTAGAACGGGGACAGTGATTGTGCTAATCTAGACGTGTAAATATCCTTATAGTGGGCTGTCGGCAGTTTCATCGGATTAATCACTGATTTAACTACTCTGTCTACCACTGATAGTTCCAGTGCTCTCCAATCAGTTAGTGTCAGACATGGTAAGGAACATAGAAAGGTATTTGCTGTATATTAGTCTGTTACAATGCGAGGAACAAAGGTCAAACGTTATTTTTCCTTTACAATAAAGTTTTTATTCTTCCTTTGGAATTGCATAGGCACAGTGTGCAGTCATTGGTTTTGTCGGGAACAGTAAATTTACCTGAAAAACAGTCTGCCTAGGATAACGCAAATGCGTGGCTTCGCTTACATCCCGAGATAGTAAATGTCAGGATATGCTGACCGCAAAAATTTCACGAAAATGTTTTATTCAAGGCTTTAATTAAAATATATTTTATCGAAGATATGAAAAATGTATTTTTTGAGTAGCAGAACCATTTCGATGGTCGCTATTAGTTCATCGATATTAAATCGCGAGCATTACTCCTAAGTCATTGCAGAGCAACAGGAGTAATTTTCTGGATGACGCTACAACCTCGTGAAGGAAAATATGAGCATCATTTTTTTTCATTCTATAGCTTGAGATGCTCTCTTAATTGAACACTGTACCATGCCAGATGGAAGTTAAGTTGTTGATTGGTCGAGGGAGGTAACGTAACCTATACACAAGAAAGGTGATCATAGCAATCTTAATAACTATCGCCCAGTTTCTATTCTTCCCGTGTTTTCTAAAGGGTTAGAAAAACTTATTCTAATACGCTTTGAAACGTTTTTTGAAAAAATGAATAGCATAACTGATTCCCAGTACGGTTTTCGGAAGTTTCGATCTACCCAACTTGCCTTGCTTGACCAGAAAGAATACATTTTAACCAATATAGATAGTAAAAGGTATGTAGTAGGCATATTTCTGGATTTTACCAAGGCATTTGACTACCTCAACCGAAATCTCCTCCTCGAAAAATTAAAACATTACGGTGTTCGCGGGCTACCATTTGAGCTAATTAAATCATACCTCTCAAATCGCGTACAATATGTTGAGCTAAATGGTTATTCTTCAAGCGTGACTTGTACTAAATCAGGAGTCCCGCAAGGAAGTATCTTGGGGCCATTTTTATTTAATATATACTTAAATTACATTGTGAACGTGGATATGCAGACTAAGTTCGTCATCTATGCCGATGACACTAGCATTTTTTGTGCTTCCGATAAATGTACAGAATTGTTTAGCACTGCAAATTCCGTGTTAGCTAAAGTAAGTGATTGGGCAAAACACAATGGACTAATAATTAATAGCTCGAAATCAAAAGCGATCGTTTTCCGCGCGAAATCAAGACTAGTTCCGTCTGAGTTAAGACTTAAGTTAAATGGTTCGGAGATAGATGTTGTCGACGAATTTAAAACACTAGGGGTTATTTTTACAGAAACGATGTCCTGGAACAGGCACACAGAATATATAGCCTCAAAAATCGCGAGTGTAGTTGGGATTCTCCACAGAAACAAATATTTTCTACCGAAAAATGTCATGATGCTTCTATACAACTCTCTTTTTCTGTCTTACTTAAATTACTGCATACTCGTGTGGGGAACGACCACAATGACCGGTATCCAGAAACTTAGCAGACTACAGAGTAAGGCAGTTAGAATCATTACACACTCTGCACATGATTCTAATGTACAGCCATTATTCCACAAGCTTGGCCTATTACACATTAAAGAGATGTACAAGTACAACCTATGTCTCGCATTAATTCGAGAAAGGAGGCAAAATAGCAAAATCCTAACAAAATTAGCACAACTAGCCGTTAAAAGTTCGTCAGGTCACTTCACAAGAAAACCAGAATACTGGAAAGTTGGCTCCTGCAGAACAAATTACGCTGCACAAACCCTAAAACACCGCATTCCTTCGGTCTTAAACTCCTATTTGTCTGAAGATGTAGACATTTTAGCGCTGAATTCTACGCAGCTTAAGAATATTTTTCTTCAATAAAACGCAAACTGTATGTAACCGCTATTAATATTGTATAATTCATAGAGATGTTCTGTTGTTAGTCCTGAAATCTGATGTATCACTTTTTCGGTAACCATGTTCAAATTCCATGTTCAATTAACCATGTTCAATGTACCTTCCTGAGATTTTTTTTTCAGTATCATGTTTTGTTGCCATGTATTGTTACAATAGGCATTTCTTCATTTAGTCGTGTCAAAACGACTGTTCTTCTGATATGCTTTTTGTTGCTAAATGTTTCTGTCAAGTGCCACCTGTCGTTTTCATATAGGGGGGCGGGGACCAGTCAAGCTGCGGTTGCAGCTTTTAGCCCCGTCTCCCTCCATCTTTTTTTGATGGAAAATAAAGTTTATCTTACCTTAATTTTCATCCCAACCTGGCCACCATGGCTAGTGACAAGCTGCCCACCGGGTGCCCCCATGGAGAGAGGCAATGAAATTAATTCACGCCAGTTATTAAGGCGGAAGCTTTTAATACCTCATCGTTGTAAGCAGGAGTTGTCGACAGAAATTCATGCTTTTCAATTGGTCGAAATAGTCGTGACGCCAGAGTGCGCAAATTTCAAGCGGGGCCAATTGTACTTAGGCTAGTAAGCATGCAACCAACTAAAAGGATGGTATTGTGATGCCCCAAGTAAAATAAATAAACATATAAATAAAGTAAAACCGAGTAGGAAATTCGTCGAGTTGGGGAATCGAACCACTCCGCTATGCCACCTCGGTGGCTTGGAATGAACAAAGGCGCGTCTAGTGAATATAGTGTCTTCGTTCACTCCCATCTCCCTCCCTTCCCTTGCGGCGAGGTTCAGGTGTCCATCGAGATATGCGAGACATACATTTCCTATCCTCAGGAACCAAATTACCGACGAGCAAGGGGTAGAGCCGAACGGGCGATGGCGTTCTGTGGACGCCCTGGCAGCGTTGCAAGACTCTGTCGCGTTCCACTCTTCGAGGCGAAACTTAGCATCTTAACCACACATCCGTGACACAAGAAGCAACACCGTGCTTAAAGCTTTCGCCTCACCGCACTCTAGGTAAACAAAGCGCCCCACTGAATGGTTAAGAATACTTTTCACCTGGCCACTATGGAACCGCTCGTAAGCTTTCCCGGAGCTCAGAAAAGGCAACTTGTCTCTCGCATGCAACATGTGTATGGCGCGGGTTCGATCTTGGCCGTGGCGGTCGCCTTTCAGTGGAGGCGAAATTCTAGATGCCCGTGTGCTGTGCGATGTCAGTGCACGCTAGGTGGTTGAAATTTCCGGAGCCCTTCACTGCGGCATCTTTCATAGCCTGAGCTGCTTTGAAACTTTTAATCCCCCAAAACCAAAGCAATCAATAATAAATTATTGCTTTTGCATACCCTGGTTCTTGTGTAGCGTATCCTACTTGCCAGTTTTCTGCCTTGTATGTCAGTCGTGTGTTTCGGTAGTTTTTTGTTTTAAATGCATTGTAAAATTACTGCGCTATATATGAATGTGACTGAGTGCCAAGACGTCCTCAACACGACGTAACCACAAGTGCACAAATTTGAAAATCTGATTACCGAAAAATTTGGTGGTTTATCCAAACTTCCAATGAAATACCAAATTTTGGAATAAGCTTAACCTGGAAAATTTGTTGAGGTAGATTAGCGGGTAGAATATTATCGCTTAATATACTGGATTATTAAAAAGCCATATGATGATATAATGAAAGGTACGCTAAAAATAAATAGAGAACATGCTCAGTAAGGCATGTGGACAGGCTAGTTGGTTTTTCATCTTGAAACCTGGGAAAAAAACCCACCTAGGCGCAAATGATTTCACGACAAAAAAAGAGACGAGGAGACAACGGACAGGCGCCAACTTCCAACTATTTATTGCTCGAAAAAAAAACACACACATTTATAGTCTCAGGCAACGCCCACATTTACACACCACGTGCCTTATCGCAGCCCTGACTTATCGCCTAGCACGAACATTATTGCTCAGAAAACCGTACTCCGCCGCATACAACCTAACTGAAGTGTGGTGTGTAAATGTGGGCGTTGCCTGAGACTATAAATGTATGTGTTTTTTGAGCAATAAATAGTTAGAAGTTGGCGCCTGTCCGTTGTCTCCTCGTCTCTTTTTGTGTCGTGAAATCATTTGCGCCTAGGTGGGTTTTTTCCCAAGTTTCAAGAGAACATGCGGCGACCCGCATTTGAAAAATGCGAAAGCATTCACGCCTCTTCTGCATTCACGCCTCTTTGCCTCTCTTTATCATTTTATTTTCGTCTTTCAATTTATCCACTGAATTATTGTAATTATGTGATGATTTAAATAAATATTCATTTATTTGCTATGATTACACATTATTTTATCTCAATGAACCATTTTCGGTTCTCAAATTTGCGCCGTGGTTGCTTTCCCATCAACTTACTATATCCCTGTCCTGCCTATTCAACCGTCCAATGGTTTCTACTGATAATTATTTAACTAATAAATCTATGGCAATGCAACTTTTTGTTCGAATAGTTGTCACTCATCAAATACCTATCAATTCATTTCAAACCTTATTTTAACTCACTTGCCTATTTATGCACTATTTTGTCGTCCATGGCTGTTTTTCCGTCCACTCAATATATCGATTCCCACACTAGTCCGACATTTATTCGACATTTCTTTCTCTAATAATTCACTAATCATACTATCGGAACAATATTTTTTGCGCAGCATCCTCAGGTCATTGTTTGATGCTCGTTTGATGCTACCTCTTCTGAGAGCGTCACAAATGCTGCGGACACGTTTTGCTGACGCGTTTTGGTGACACGACCCCGCCGACATTGCCTAGAAATCCTTTCGCATTAATAATGGAAGATGACTTGTGCGTACTCTAAGGTGGCAAACTGAACATCGCAATCAAAAACCTCCGCTGTCGTGGGTTGTCGTTCCTATCTCCACAAAACGCTGTCATTATCTTAAGATTGTGATGTACTAATAAACTGTTCTATAGTCTTCTTTCGAGGTACAAATGTAAATATATATAGGCTTTATTACCTTTTAAGATTAAATAATGTGTGCATAAAAAAGGTAACAGACATAATATACAGCTTTGCCCTGAATGGGCAAGGCGCCAATATATATAGAATAGCTGTAGTCTCAAGAAATACCTTGGATGGCCGTTATAGCAAGTTGGCTTAGTAGCGGGAACAGAATTTTTTTTCGGTTCCAAACTACTGCAAACTTGACCAATGTGAGACATTTTTGTACAGCTTCGTTTTTCAGCTAATGAAATTCCACAAACCTAGCTTCAGACAAAGAATGTAAGTTTTTTGAAAGTAAGCTCGAAGCGGCGGAAACTATCAATTGCGTGCTGTGTTTGTGACACTCCTAATGCACCAGGAAAGCGCCTTTACGAAGGAAATGGAGAAGTTTTTTGCATGAGTCAGTAAGCGAACGAAGAATTTTTCCCGAGTAAGCTCGAAGAGTGCTAAATTAGTGAAATTTTTCTATTTAAATACACATTTACGATAGCTAAGCCGAGTTCACTAGTAAATGAGAAGCTCCTAAGATCGTTAAAGTTTCTGACCTACTCACCATTATGCAAAATCTTCGGTGTAAAGATTTAATAGCATACTGCCCCCAAGTACACAACATGTCCAATTAGTAGGCACACTGTTAAAGGAATACGCGGCTTCGGTCATAAAAACACGCATTTCTAGCTCAATCACATCGCGGACTGTGCCAACAAATGACTTTTAAAAGTAAGTAGAATTGTATAGTTTGGAAATATTATTATTTGCCTTGTAAAGTCGTAGGCATCTATGCCATTTTCCAGAATTATCTCCTAGGAAATGTCGAAAGACTATCATATACGTTCTCATTTTTTTTGTGTTTTTAAGAAAAACTAGCTACAGCCTGATTGCAGTGTCTCCATCAGTAAGAAGGCAGCTTTATTTCTGTGGGGGTTACAGGTCCGTTTCGGAAAGCTTATTTGTATCACAAACTCCCAAACAAGGAACGTGAGATGCAAAAATAGCCGCTTCGCTTCATCATCATCTTTTATAATTCCCTCAAAGCTCCTTTCAGGGACATTACATCAGGTTGAAGTAAAAGCAGATCGGTTGAAGGATGGTGGGCAGATTGTACTAGAAAAACTAGCCACCCTCTTTACATAATGCCTTATTCTCGAGCACAGCGAAAGCTTGGAAGAACGCAAACATCCTCTTTATAAGAGAGCGGACGTTAAGGATTTGAAAAATTACACAGAGATCAGTTCACTCTCCATTGCCAACAAACTATTTACAAAGAATTACCTTAAACGTAAATCTATCAAATGACCCGGCAGCGTTTCGAAAAGGTTCCTGGACAATAGGCGCTATTCACACTATCATCAATAGACAAATACGCGGAATATAGCCAACCTCTACGTACATAATCCATACAGGAGAATGCATTAGACTCGGTAGGGACCTAAGCAGTCATTCAGCCACTATGGCATCAGAGTGCACAGGAGACCTCACTTAAAGTAGTGGTAGCTATCTACAACGGCTCTAAACCACCCATAGTCGTCAATAAATTGAGCAATAAATTCCTTAAAGGAAAGTTGTCAGGGAGGGAGACACGACATTACCAAAGCTATTCACCGCTTGTATAAAAGAGGTATTGAGAGGCTTGGTTTGGGAGCAGATGGAGATAAGAGTTGATAAATAATAGCCCATTATTGTTCCATTCGTTGATTACATTGCCGTGGTAAGTCACTGAGGAGATGAACTGCGAAACATGATCAAATAATTAAATAGGCTAAACAGTACGATGGATCTCAAAAGTAATATGCACAAAACCAAAATGACGTTCAGCACTCTCGCAAGGAAAAAGCAGCATGCAATTGCTAGCGAGGCGCTCACGTTGGTAAGGCAATACGTCTACTTAAGACAGGTAGCCGGCGCACAACCGGATCACCAGAAGAAAATATCTAGAAGAATAAAAATAGCGTGGACCGCATTTGGCCGTTTCTGTTTGATCATAAAGGGCAGTTTGCCAATATCTCTCAAGAGATAGCGATAAGAATTCTGCATAAAATGAGGGCGGCGCAGCCATATACACAATGAAAATGATAAGTGCAACGTTAAGGAACCGGAAGAGGATGGAGTGCACCAGAGAACAAACGTGGGTTGATGACATCCTAGTCGAAATCAAAAAGAAATGGGCTTTGGTAGTGTATATAATGCGAAGAAAAGATAACCCATGGTTGTTAAGCGTAATATACTAGATACTTAAAAAAGGCAAGGGTAGCAAGGGGTGTCTGGAAGTTAGGTTTGCGGAAAATTTATAACGAAGGTTTGGGGTAAGTTGGTCGCAGCAGACACAGGGCAGAGTTAATTGGAGAATTACGGGATAGGCCTTTCTCCTGCAGTGGACGCAGTCAGGCTGATGACGATGATCATATTAACTTTGGTTTCTAGTATGTACATAAAAAAAAATTGGTGGAGACATTTCAGCCCCGTGTTATGGCGATATCACTGGTGGGTAATGCCGATATGTGGGCCATTCGTCACGCCCGACTTAACATTCAACGGTCGCTGGAAGTCTGCAAACCGCTCCATACGCAGTGGTGCAGCGGTTATGTGATGTGCCACTGCCCTGCGATGGCAGGTGCTGGCACCGCTGAGGATCGTGCGATGCAGGTTGCTCTTGTGTGAAACCTCTCGAGACCAATTATTGTACTACCTACCGCATGACACGCGGGGCAGTTCGCACTCAGTCCGGTGGGCAGCTAGTGTTGACATAACCTACGTGACCCACCTACATTGATTCTCCGAGGATATTGCGCCCACAGCGCCGATTACAACGCCAGATTTCTTGCAGAACCGGAGCCTTAATGCTATCGTGTTGGTAAAATATACACCGTGCGAGTAATAGGGTATGACATGAAGGGACAGGGATAAGAAGGGAACTAAGAATGGCCGCGGCAAGTTGGCCTCGACTTCGGAATGTATCGGCAAATTTCAACGGCGTCTGCTCCGGCTTATGTCACGATCGAGTATCACTGAACACGTAATATTCCTTTCATATCGAGGAAATCGCATTAGTATTTCGAAAGGGATCATTATGTGATGAACCATAATTTTTGAGGACGCTCATGAAGTTGCACACTTTGCACAAAATGCTAATTAATAATCGAATGTACAATCATATATAGTATAGCAACATAAAGAAATGTTCAAATGACGTTGAAGCATTCCTCTTGCGAAAGGCACATTCCATTTTCGCTTAGACCATTAAGAAGGGAAAGAAGCATGCAAGGCTGTATATATGTAAATTGTTATACATGTGAAGATAAATGATACATGTAAATGTAAACAAGGGTAAATGAAAATGAGGTTTCGAAATTCGACCCAGAAAGTTCGCAATCGTGCTCAGTAAAATGCAGCCGCACGCATTGGATGGCAACCTCCTTGATGAACATCGTTTACATACGCCACGCCGGGCATCATGAATTACCACCGCTGGGCACAGCCCCAGGAAATAATCAGGGCTGCAATCTAACGGCGTGTGTGAAAAAAGTGCGCGGAAAAAATACCCAATATTTTGCTATCTATTCGGGGATGCAACATTTTGTGATGTGATATCTGGCGCGCACTCGTTCTCAATATTTTTCCTAATAGCATTAAACATTTTTAAAGGCATGGAGTTTGTGCTAAACAAATACTATTAGGCGACGTTTTAAACTCGCTCAAATAAAAAGAACTTCATTTTCTGCCAAATAACGAAGCCTGCCTGTGTATATTTTTTGCGTCTAGAGATGCTCTCCGCATCCTTGGACTAAAACTGTTTAGATCAAACGCTTTTATGCAAAGCATATTACTAGAGCTACACTACAGCCCGTCGAGCGCGGCGGTGAAGCTACCATTGACATTTAGCGTGACCACGTGACACCACGTGACAACATGACGTCACAGCAGAGGAGAGATGGGCTGCCGGCTCGCGCGGTCGGGCGCGGCGGTGGAGGCTCCCCATCAGAGGCGCGGCGGCTGACCACGTGACAACGTGCCGTCACAGCAGAGGAGAGATGGGCTGCCGGCTCGCGCGGTCGGCCGCGGTGGTGGAGGCTCCACATCAGAGGCGCTGCAGCTGACCACGTGACGCTACAGCAGCGGTATAAACCTGATCTTGCCTCACTCTCCGGGCACTTACGAGGCGGCCAGGTGTTGGGATGCCGCCTAGAAGCAGGGCTGATTTGAAAGAGAAGCGAAAGCTTCAGCGTGCCACAGAGACCAATGAAGAGCGGGATGAACGTCTGGCTAAGCGGCGTGCCCAATATGCGGCTCGGCGACACCGTTATTTCCATGGGTGCCAAGAATGCTGTTGTAGCCGGTTCTGGGGCAGCGGTTGTACACTCTTCATTAAATTCACCGATGATCCCGTATATAGCTGCCACGGCAATCCTTGCTACACTTCTAGTGATAGTATTAAAATGACCAAGTATTCAACCAAAGAAAGCCATGTATTACCAAGCCTAGTCATCAATATGCTTCGCATCTGACTAGGCTTAACCTTAGCTAAGCCTCAGCCATTTTTTTTTAAACTCCCATTACTATGCGCTCTAATAAGACCAATAAAGTCGAGAGCTGTTGAGTGAGGTGAAGAAAACTGGAAACGCAGCATCGACAAGTTCTTTCAAGAAGGCATATCTAACTCGGCAACATTTTTGTATACATACGGGTACTGGAGTGGATTTTCTTTGCGGGGTTGGCTCTGAAGTCTCATAGGTGCGCTCAGAGTGCAGCAGTAGTCTTGTCTAGTGTCAGCCACGGAGAACAAGATATATAACACTGGTAAATACGTGAGGTTATTACCTGATCACATTGTTTACACAGTAATGGAATAATGGCAAGATTTATGCGGCAGGCTGGACGTGTTCGGATTCACCGGAAAGGAGCCTGAGAATACATTTTGTTCGAGTACTCGTTCTCATCTCTTCTTTGGCTACTGTACAGGTTTGGAACTGCAAGCTTTTACTGTCATGAAATTTTCTTTCTAGCACTAATGTCAAGAGCTTTCTTTTCATCTACTATACATTACATAGATAAATTAATGAGAAGCTGGATCATAAAATATTAAGACAAATTTTTTAGAGCTCCGAAGGGTGAGAATACCTGCGTTTGCTCTCGCCCTCAGATACAGGTGAAACGCAACTCCGACGGATTACTTGGAAGATGCCTGAATGGATACTGCGTACCGAAGACGAGTAAGTGCAGGAGCGTCTCCCGTGTAAGGCACCGGAAACTTGTTTACTGTCTAGAGGGAAAGAGGATCACCTTGTTATTGGTGCGAAACAGCAGCTCACTTCTATATTTCGGTTGCCATGGTTACCAGCTGCACAAGTAAGAAATGAATGCCCTTAGGCCCACTAGTCCCCCTGTAGCCTGCCACAAAGGGATACTGAAAGAAAAATCGACAAAACAAAATTACGCGCGCATGATGGGTCCTTCAGGAAAACTGTCAGCTTTTCTTCCGCTAGAGAAAGAGATTGCGCTACCGACAAAATTGCAAATGAAGTGCCCGGCACCTCTCCCCCTTTAGAACCCCATTCACAGTGTTTTCTAGCCTGATCGAATCAGGTAAAGCTCGTGATCTTTCAATCGCTGAGATAAAACATCTGGACACAAATGCGCTGTTCAATGGCGATCACATGGGCCTTTTCTCTACAATACTTATAAACCAACTGCGCGCTACCATATATCCTTTCTATGTAGCTGATTATTTACCCACGTGCTAATATAGGTTCCGCCGTTCCAGCAGAGCTAGAACCAGCTTCAGGTTTGGCTCTTATCCTGCGCTTGTGATGCTGCTTCTACTGAAAGCGGCTTAACACATTCCGACTGTTAGGTATGGGAAGCCGTTGAATGGGGTTGCCTTAGCAGCGCTGGAAGGGGACCCGATTTAAGGTTCGGCAGCGTTCCGTCCATTCATGAGACCTGCGAAGCCGGATGCGCCTTGAATGCATTGGCTTCAAAACCATACGCTCGCTTCAATTTGAACGATGCTTCGCGTACTGTTCAGGCTTAAATTCCTTCCTGAAGCGACCAATCAATCGGAATCGGCGAGAAATCAAATTTACCAGGCGCATATATAAAGTTTGTGATGGGCGACGCCCCAGTTTTTGCTTTCATGCAGTTTTGTGGCTTATCGAACCCCAGCACAGACCAAAAGTGGGAGGATTTGAACTGCGCACATATAAATAAGGTACACTTAGCACTCTCTGTATGTCGCAAAATGTACAGTGCGTGAAATTGTTCTGTATAGGTTATGTCTGGTGAGTTATATAGCTAAAATATAGCAGCTGCATGCAGATTCAAATTTCCCGAAACAATCATAGCTCACAAGTGTTTTTAATAAACACAGATGCTGGTGTCAAACGCAGGGTTATAATAAACCCATTAAGTGCCCTCAAATCTTCATTTCTAGCGTTTTCGGAACAGCCCTCAAGTCCTGTACTCAGAAGTGAATCACACCATAATTACCAGGAGTACTTACTAACGAAAAAAACAGAGCGACAGGGAAGAAAGAGGAGATAATGAGAAAGCTCAGGAAAATGCGAAGAAGAGTCCTAGATAATAGCGCTCCTAGCCGGGGAAATACTTAGAGGAGGGGTATAAAGAGCGACTGCTCCATGCATGAGGGAATAATTTAGTCTATTGCACGCAATGATTATTGCAAGCTCAAATACGTTTACCAACTAGTAGCGTACGTAATTTAGGAAGCAGACCGCGTCTGCTGCATCCTGCGGGGCTCGAAAGTGCTGCGGTGAGTGTACAGGTACGCTGCGCTTCCAGAAAAGGTATCTGAAATTTTCAAGATTGACCAGAGGCCGCGTAGTTTCTAAAGATATAAAAAAATACGCTTGAAATCTCGTGTCGAACTTTATGCTGGCAGCTACACGTCGGCCAGTCACTACCTTCAGGCATATAGATTACGACGAAGTTAATTTTAGGTAGTGCCGCACTGGATCCCTGAACGAAGTTGCTTGCACTCCCATGTCGCGGAGAGTGGAGCGGAAAAACACTCCTACTGAGTGTTTTAAGACTGAATACGTAACGTTCCAAGGACATCTGAGTTCCTTGATTCCAAAAATGCTGCAACCTACCGGATGAAGCTACTCACTGTAGGCGGCCTTTCGACAAACTAAGCATGACAAATGCACCGTGAAATGAACCGCGAACATGATCTGGCCGTGTACCAGAGATTTCATGAAACAATATGTAATTGCGAGAACTGCTTCTGAAAAAAATGTTTCTAAAGCGACAAGATCTTGGCAGTAAAAGTCCAAATCGCTGCGCTACATTTTCTCAGAAACGATGTTTCGTCATTAATTGCGTGAAGTACAGAACTCTACAAGGGTGTGATTGTCGCTAAATGTGCCGCCGTCTAATAGCCGCTCCTTGTGCACAGGCAGTTCAAAAGGAAACCATATTTTCTCCCAGTCATGGCAGAGTTCCTGACTGGATCCATCGCTGGTCGTTAAAAATGTCCAAACATGGCGCTGAGGGGCAGTCGAGTGCTAGAGTCCCAATGAGAATCGTTAGTTGTATGTCTTTAACGGATCTTTTTTCAGTTCTGTCCAAATGGGAGAGTTAGACTTCAGCAAAAATAATAGTAAAGGTTTTTTTGTGGCGTCGAAATATAGGAGGAAATAAGAATGTTGAACATTGGCGTCTACGCTTTAAGTCTCCTGCTCGCCATCTTAGTTTCTTAGGCTAGTTGTTCCGGCATGAATGAAAAGCCAGAAAAACAAACGGTTTCTTCTATACTATGTTCGTTCGTTACGAAAGTGTTTTTCTTTGTAAAAAGTGACAAATTAAGGTGCGACAAAGGGCCAATTATTTTGAAAACTTCTTCAGAGCTGCTTTAACCACAAGTAGTGTGATTTTGGTTGAATTAGAACATTGCAGATTTTTTTTATAAACTTGAGATCTACCTGTTTTAACTGGAATAACGCAAGAAACATAAGGGCTAAACGATTTACTTCAAAATCTGCGTTGCCTCTGACAAACAGTATTATTTACCGGGTCCTAGAAAAACAACATTATTTACGGGGTTAAAAAGTCTCACAACAGGCTCCCGAATCTCGAAAAATTTTAACTGCAGCCACTGCTGCATAGCTTGACCTCGCAATATTGAAGGAGGCAGTAGAGCTTTGTAGACGCTAATCTGGGGCTGCTAGAAGTAAAATAATCACTCTTTGGTCGAACCAAACAGCATTTAACCCATATTACCTAAAATTTCAAAGCAGGCTTTGTTAGCGCTCCAGCAAGGTTTAGATTTGAACTAGTTGATTGTAGCATGGCATGGCTTACGCAAAAAACGTACTGGTGCTAAACGACGGAGGCAACACATACAAGACAGGACTGGCGCCAACTTCCAAGTTGGAAGTTCGAAGTTATGAAGCTGGAAGTTGGGAGTTCGAATTGGCCGCCAGTCCTGTCTTGTGTGTTTTGCCTCCGTCGTTTAGTGCCAGTACGCTTTTTGCGTAACCATATCGGCGACGCATTATTGCACGCATAGTAATGCGTCGGTAATTTAGCGTCAGTTTAAATGCGTAGCTGTGCTTCTGAAAAAAAAACATACAGACATGCTTATGTAAAGGTCGATGATTCTTGAAATTAATAAAGTTAATTTTTTCAGTCCCTGACCCAAGGCAATAGATGAGGAGCATCGAGAAGAGGTGGATGTCTTCTTTTGCTTGAAGTGTTATTCAAATAAAACACTACAAACTAAAGTGTTCTGGTAAAAGGAAGATTGCAATTAAAATTTGTACTTTTGGAGCACTTGTAAAGTTTTCTAGAACGTAAAACCGGCGAAATTGCGTCCATAATAGAAAAAATACAGAATGGCCCTCCTTATGTTTAGGCGTTGTCTGCAATGAACAACCCTTGAAAGTTTGAGCACAGAAATATAATTTTATACAGGCATATAATTAGGCATATAATTAAGTTGATGAATCGTTCATGATGCTCATATGTCTTATATTCTGCCAGGTTAGGCTTTCAAGAGTGTAGTTTGTAGTTAACATCATAAATACACGCTTTCTGTCATTTTCCTTCCATTTATTATTTATTAACTTCATGAAGTCTCGATCAGTAATTTTTTTGCTTCACGGCTGCGAGCTTGTTCAGCACATGGGTCGGCTCTCTCATTTCCAACATTTCCGACGTGGCTCTGGAACCGACCGAATCTTAAGATATGCCCTTGTGTTTTGACCATTCCTATGCCGTGAAAGATGCTTCCTCCTATCGATTCAAATGGAATTTTCCAATGTAGTGCTGAGAGCAGGCTCAGTGAGTCAGTCTAGATTATGTTGTTTTCGATGTTCTCATTCATCATTCGGCTGCAGCTATGCACGCAGCGGAAAATTCAGCACTCAAACTAGATGTACATTTCGACAGCCCTACTGTTTTCTAAGTTAAATTGCAGTGTAGCCTTCTCAGCATCATTTTCTCTTTTCTGTGCTACTTCTGTATCTTCCTTGAAGAACCAGGTGCTCTTCTAGAATGTGTTGGTGTGGTGCTTTTTACAAAGGTGCGCTAATGTGACGCCATATAAAATACAGAGGCTGTTCCACGATGGGAGCGGCTCATGCGTTGAGTCATTATTGGGAAGGGTATGCGAAATTCTCTAGTTTTGGCAATAATTCCCATGGTGTAGAAGGAAAGCTGTGATCGATTGGATTGGTATGGAGGTGCGCTTTGTAACTAGGGTTAACAGATTTTTCGGCAGGGAATGCCATGGAAGACCATGCTGCATGGTGGGTTTGCAGCAAACATACCATGTGGCATGGTCTCGGACTCAGGGCCCAGCGCTCGAAGGCATGTCAGTGGAAGACATCAGCTCGAGCGTTCTTGTTATTCGTCCTGGCAGCAGTACAGGGCCTGCAAAGAGTATGCCTTTCAAGCCTTGCATCGTGAGATTTGCTTTCTTTTCCCCTGTCACCTGAGTGCCGCTACTGCGGGAGCGATAATTTTTTATTTTTTTATGAACGGGATGGACAATGCACTGAAGTATGGGATGCGTAAAAAAGGGGTAGCTAGTCCCATTCCTTGTGATCAGCGGTCTTGATTCTCTTCAGGAGCTCTGAATTCATATCCAAGGTGACAAGGGGAGACTCGTCTCTTTTGTATTCATTTGTTTACCAGTCCCTCGATGGCAAGAATGAACTACACGTCGACAGAAAACGTAGCCTCATGCTCGAGCTGACCGAGACATTTTCTGGATTTGCATCCAGATAATTCCTTATATAGCTGTATTATCCACGGTGCAGCGTCACAGGCAGGGTCTTGCTGGACGCTGAACTGCCCGTTTGGGGGCACTTGAGTTCTGGTAGGGGTTCGTGCTTCGCTTGTAACGTTTAAAGGCGGCGGCTCTTTCAAGGTCGTATTACCTCTGGGTAGCTCCGGTGGTTTTTGCCGTCAGCATTTTGAAGCATCCTGAGCATGTTGTGGGGCTTCGAGAAAATAATAGCGAAAATGGCTCCTCTACTCATGGCAAGATAGTACGTCGCTGCAACGGCAGGCATGGTAGTAGACGAGTGAAATTCAGGCTGCCGATCAGCTTGAAAATTTACGGGCCTGTCTTGTGCCCACACACGGAACAAAACTGAACAGGATCGAACTTCAAGCTTGGTTTCGGTGTTATCTTCGGCCGCTTGAGGGAGTATTTTTAAACTTCGCAGAAAACTTGTCAACACGGAGCAATCACGCAAGATTTTGCGCTAAAGGCGGCGTCCTCTTCTTGCACTGAACCTGCACTGACGTTGTTCTCACGATTTCTAAGCATCGCCACCCCATTCATTAGGTGCAAGCGCCTACTGTGTACGAGGTGACGACGTCCAATTGTCTAATGTTTGTTGGAATAGATATTATTGCTGCTCCCAGTTCGGACTTTTGTTCACAACATTTTTGTTTACAACAGGGTAGGCTCTCGCTTTATGAGCGGGTCAGCAAGCATGCCAGGTGGCTGCTACGCTCTTGCTTGCGAACATGATATTTTACCTTGCCGGAACTGCATGCGTACGGTTCGAAGCCCGCGAAGATATTACATCCTGGGACGTTCGGATCTACGTTCGTGGACTTGTTCGGGAAGTTGGGTGGTTGGCACTTCCCGCTATGAAGGAACTTGCTGCTCACGCGCAAACGTATACAGAGTCACACATTTCTCTTATGGAGGACGTCTTGCCTAAGTGCAGAAAAGACACTTCAAAATGAAATGTCTTTCTTCCGGGTTGAAATGAACTCATTCACTCAGACATTCATATCCATTTCAATATGCGGTACATTCAATAAATGGTTTCCCTAGTGTTACAGAAAGAGGTCGCGAAGGGCAATCTGTCCGGAGGACCTCCTGTACAAAATTTAAAAACTACAGTCATCCAGTTACATGCCAAGTAGAATATTCAAACGTACAAATATACAAAAAGCAGTCATAGGCGATACTTGTTGAGATCCAAATTCCTGTTTTAAAATATAGGCCCATATTACCTTAGATAATGCAATTGATATTTTCGACACCCCCGATGGCTACGATGACCCTAATCCATGGGCGATTCGGAAGACTGTTGTCTTTTTTTTTTAGCACACAAAGCGCCTTGTGATAATTTTATCGCTTATGCCAGCGGTACGGATTCGTCTTTCGAGAACGTGAACTTATCAGGCGTACCTTCGCAGTAGTATCAGTCTTCTTTTATCCCAGAATTGTCGACGTTTGCTGTGTGTCTATCATCATCGGAAGGCGTTTTTAGTTTTCCTCCTTGCACGGTGTGTGCCAATACGCAGCCAGTGCAGTAGCACCCGTCAACCGAAGCAGGCGCGCCGGTAGCAGCAGCTTGGATCGACGTCCATCGGTGAGTGAGCTCTGGCGCAGCGTGCCTAGTCAACTTTCTGGTAATAAGCGCAGTGCGGATCATGCGCGCAAAGTTGAGAAAAGCTCCGTAGCTCACTTTAGCGCGAACATTTTAAGGACATTGGTTCTGGCTTGTGCGGAGATCGGTTTATCGTCATTAACAACAGTATGACTCCCTTTAACAAGCTTAGGTCGAAACATTCCATACGGTCGATTTATACGAAATGATAATTGCCTAATAACAGCGCTGGTTGGTTATTATTAGCATCTCCTCACTTGTACGAAACGATATCAAATGATAACTTGTTTCCTTCACTGGATGCTTCTTTTGAAGTCGCGAAAGAAGCACTCTCTCGACAATATTTCCCGCGTTTTGTGTTTTTTTCTTGTTTCCAACAAAAATGCCTATTGAAGGAAGTACCACGTTCATCATAGACGACGCTAAACACATTAATGCCCTAGTATTTAAATGCTCTTTGCCTGGTCTGCCAGGTTGCGTCCTGATTTATGCCTACGACACGGAGGGGCCGGCGTAGAATACAATTGTTACTGCAATAGACTAGTGGTGTGTTCCAATGGTCATGCAAGCGGAGCCTACGGGGCACCGCCTAAACTGTCATCTTGCCGTGCAGCAGGACGGGCTGCTGCATTGACAACTTTCACGGCCTATATGTGCACCACTCGAAATCCAATGGGGCTCCCAGAGAGATGATTCCGCGGCCCGTTAGCTCTGTTCTACGCTTCATGAAGCTGCAGAAAATATTCATTTGACTGCTGCTTTAGATGAAGAAGCTCTTAATGCAGGCAGTGCTCTGTGCTGTTATGCAAGGTAGTCTGTCGCCGTACAAGCCATCTGTACGCAGGCATTGCAGGTGCCATGAAAACAACGCCGAAGGTGTTGCTGGTCTAGTGTGAAAAATAGTCGGCTGCGCACGGCTTAGTGAGGCAGGTGCGACGCATACCGAGGTGGCTCTAATCCCACTAATAAAGAAAGGCGACGGAGAAATGGTGGTCACTTTCAAAAAAGCAAACGGAGATATCAAGAAAATTTTCGATAGTACTCTTGCAAAGGATCTTTCAAGATGTGGCCGCGAGTTCGCAGCCATTGGCCCTATTTTTTTCTTCACTTCAGCCCAAACACCGTCGCCTCCGGATCGTGGTAAGGCTCAAGAAGGATACAATACAAAGTAGCCATGACGGTCTGCAGTAAGCAATTCAGCCCACTGATTTCCTTGCAGCATTAGAGGTAAGGAGCAATGTTTACTAACATAAATCACGAACAATCCTGACGGAAATAATTTTCAGCAGCGATCGCTTGGCAAGATTGGTAGTTCTTTCTTTCAAAAGACGCCGTGCTACCATACTTCCTCGGGGCCAGAAATACTACTATGCGCTGGTGTCGATTGTGGATGTTACTGAATTCATGTCTTGGTAAAGTTCAGTACGCAATCAGAATTTTTGTGCGTAGCCAGATATTCAATCACGCACGAAAAATGTGTTTTTTTTCATTTCTTGCATATTATACGCGTGCTATTAAAAATACAGCGCTTCATGTGTTTTTCGTGGTCGTGAGTAAAGTGCATAGTGCGTTGCATATACAAGGTATTTTCACCATGTTAGATTGGTATTCGATAAAATACGAAATACTTTATTGTGAACTGCGTACTGCTGTCAGTACGCTTAACATGAACTCCGAAATGTTCTCCCTGCACTGATATGACAGACCCTGAGCGCTGAGTCTGGGACCATGCTGCATGGCGGGTTTGCAGCAAACATACCATGTAGCGTGGACTCGGACTCAGCGCCCAGCGCTCGAAGGCATGTCAGTGGAAGACATCAGCTGGGGCGTTCTTGTTAACCGTCCTGACAGCGGTACAGGGCCTGCAAAGAGTATGCCTTTCAAGCCTTGCATCGTGAGATTTACTTTCTTTTCCCCTGTCACCTGAGTGCCGCTACTGCGGGAGCGATATTTTTTTTTATTTTTTTATGAACGGGATGGACAATGCACTGAAGTATGGGATGCGTAAAAAAGGGGTACCTAGTCCCATTCCTTGTGAACAGCGGTCTTGATTCTCTTCAGGAGCTCTGAATTCATATACAAGGTGAGAAGGGGAGACTCGTCTCTTTTGTATTCATTTGTTTACCAGTCCCTCGATGGCAAGAATGAACTACACATCGACAGAAAACGTAGCCTCATGCTCGAGCTGACCGAGACATTTTCTGGATTTGCATCCAGATAATTCCCTATATAGCTGTATTATCCACGGTGCAGCGTCAGAGGCAGGGTCTTGCTGGACGTTGAACTGCCCGTTTGGGGGCACTTGAGTTCTGGTAGGGGTTCGAGCTTCGCTTGTAACGTTTAAAGGCGGCGGCTCTTTCAAGGTCGTATTACCTCTGGGTAGCTCCGGTGGTTTTTGCCGTCAGCATTTTGAAGCATCCTGAGCATGTTGTGGGCTTGGAGAAAATAATAGCGAAAATGGCTCCTCTACTCATGACAAGATATTACGTCGCTGCAACGGCAGGCATGGTAGTAGACGACTGAAAATCAGGCTGCCGATCAGCTTTAAAATTTACGGGCCTGACTTGTGCCCACACACGGAACAAAACTGAACAGGATCGAACTTCAGGCTTGGTTTCGGTTTTTTTCTTCGGCCGCTTGAGGGAGTATTTTTAAACTTCGCAGAAAACTTGTCAACACGAAGCAATCACGCAAGATTTTTCGCTCAAGGCGGCGTCCTCTTCTTGCACTGAACCTGCACTGACGTAGTTCTCACGATTTCTAAGCATCGCCACCCCACTCATTAGGTGCAAGCGCCTACTGTGTACGAGGTGATGACGTCCAATTGTCTAATGTTTGTTCGAATAGAGATTATTGCTGCTCCCAGCTCGGACTTTTGTTCAAAACATTTCCAAAAAAACCGACTCCTTTGGGGGCTTCCCTGAAGGTGCTGGACATGTTCTTAACAATTCCGTGCCGCCAACATTGGAGGGAACAGAGCTACCGAAAAAACGGCCATGAGAGCACCTTGTCACTGCACTATGGAGCTCAAAGCGCTGCGCACGATTATTAAGTTTTCTTTTTTTTTTTGCTGACCGTAAAGTTTAGCGCTATGTTTCTGTGAACTGGAAGACTCATTTTAGGCACAGTAATAATATAATAATAATAATAATAATAGTTTATTTTTCCTCTTTTACAAAGGAAAGGAGCAGCCACGAAAAAGCTGCTTCAGAGAGCAGCTTGACGGGGTGACTGCCCCCTTTCTGACGGCATTTGGCAGCGCAGGATAAATGAACTGATTGAATTTTTACATCAATAAATCAAAATTGAAAGAAATTTGAGTTAAAAAGCACAAAAAGAAAAATCAAAGTACATCATGTACATAGCACTAAATGAGGACATGGACAAACTGTTCACAAAAACATTTGACGGAATTGTTTCAGGGAAACAACTGTAAAATCTTTCCGACTATTGCGTGAGTGCTGATTGAGTAAAACAGGAAGCCTATAACGAAGCATCTGCTTGCCGTAGTTTGTGCGACAGCCAGTGATATGCCAACGTTCTGGATTTCGGATGTTATGTGTATTGATGTGTTGTTGAAGCACCGCTAGTAATGTTAGCGTGTCGTCCTTCTTGGTGATGCCTAGTCTATAAAGTAGGGAAAGTCTGTAGTTATACAAGGATGTCATTTTAACAATTTTTAGTTGCTCAAATAATGGCCCTGTGTGTGCGGTGAAAGGAGCTTTAGAAATTAGTCTGATTGCTCTTTTCTAGTCAAAATACGTATATTCCAAATATTTTGTCATGCTATTTTCCAACGGGATATGTCGAATAATTTTTCAAATTTTTTACCGAGGGTCCAAAATTTTTGAAACAGGTTCTTTCTTCGTATAAAAAATATATTGTTTTTTCTATTCGCATCATTAAAAATGAAAATTCATTACCTAAGCTATGATTGCTGCAATAAAGTAAAATGTTTAAATTCGTTGCCGAAAAACCTTATACTTGCCGTCCTGATTTTTCCTTTCCAACGATAAGGAAGTAATAATATTGGCGATTACTATAGTAAATACCATCAAAATAAATGACAAAATACATTGGATATTTGTTTCTTTCAACTCCTTGACATCTCTTTGACTGCACACTGACCTACTAAATGCGTTTGCATAAAACGTTCCACCAAAGCCGTCCACGGCTAATGCATCCGAGCGGCGCCGACCATCCTGAAGAGTCGTTCTCTTTGCTGCCGGTGTTAGCCGTGAATGAGTGCCGCAACATTTATTCACGTTAGCAAACCGGAAAGAAAAGCGCTGTGAGACTACATTATGCGTTGCCATTAAAAATTATTATTTTCCTCAGTTCTCTGTTTTTCTTAGCCACTCTACACAAATCACCCATTTTCATTTCGGACACGCGTTCTCCAGTGAGCCGCTCCCATTCACAGTCCTTGGACGCATTCCGTTCGCCCGTCGCTGACGCTGCCTCCGCCGCGGTGACTGATACCCACTGTCCCCATACGAAGGTGAAGTGAGCGCGCAAAGATAGCGCTGCCGCCTTCAAAGGCAACGCCGCATTATCGAAGGCCCCGGTGCGGAGTCCCCAAAGACGTGCTAGCGACTGATTGCCTCTACCTGTGAGCGACCTCCATTTGGGCCACTCTGCTCGCTAACTTACCATAACAGAAATAGGGATGCAAACGATGCTGAAATCGGTCATTGCTCTGCCGGCTTGCAAAAACGTGAGGAAGAAACCAAGCCAGCGAAACCGTAGAGGGAGGCTTGCATAACAAGGCACTGCAAGAGCGCCGCAGAAGGAATTGCTATGCAACTACAGTGCTGATCCATGCCATCAGTACACACTGAATACAAGAAAAGTGAGTTTCTAGGAAGTAGGTAAATTGTAAAACAGGAGGTAAGAGTAAATATTTCTTTTCTGGGCCGTTTTCAAGAGCACACTTCCGGAGGTTTTCGGCCGTCCCGCCGTGCGGAAACTGCGCGCTGAGCAAAGCCTGCGTGTTCAAGCTCAGCACAAGGACGAGACTTTCACGAGCTACATTGAAGATGTAGTTGACCTATGCAAGCGTGTTGATCCGGCTATGTCCGAAGCTGACAAGATTAAGACGTCCTGAAAGGCATCGACGACGACGCTTTTCAGATGTTGTTGGCGAAGAGCCCCACCACCGTCGCCTCGGTGTATACCCTGTGCCAAGGTTTTGACGAGTTGCGCAAGCAACGTCTTTGCGCTCGTCGGCCTCCCCCGCCGGTCGACTCCATCTCCGGCCTGGGCATCAACCACGACTTGCTAGCCACAATCAAAGACTTCGTGCGGGAAGAGGTCGCCCGGCAGCTATCGCTCATATCTAACCCACACCCGTCACCGCCCGTCCTCAGTCCTGAGATCCGGAATGCCATCACGCAGGAGGTCGCCGATGCACTTCCTAGTCTTCGGCAACCGGCACCTGTGGATTTAGTGCATTTCGACACTAAATAGCCCTTCCCTGGAAGCAAAACATAGATATCAGTGAGAAATGCCTGTCCCAATAGAAAAACCGCCTGCTAAGGACTGAATTGCTGGAAACCTACAACGCTGTCATCAAGCAGTATTGCATGGAAGACATAGCTGAGCCAGTAGTACAAAAAGAAGAGCAGGGAAAGCTTCTACTAAATGCTTCATCTACTAAATGCTTCACCAGCAGGGGTTTCCAGAAACGAGCAATGTGAAGGCACTTCGACTGTTTTCTGTTCCTACATCGTGTGGGCATAAGTTAAAGCCATTGAACCAAAACCTAGAGAGTGGATCGAATTTGGCAGCATACCTTATCCCACTGCTACTGAATTTCAGAAGCAATAGAAATGCATTGGTGGAAGGTATTGAAACGGCATACTTACAAATAGAGATAAGAGAGAACGACAAGGATGCATTGCGCTTTCTCTGACACCACAAGAAAGCAGGTGCCAGAGAACCAGCAGGCAAAGTACAGACTGCGAATGAAGCGAGTTCTTTTTACAACCACAACGAGTCCTTTCTTGTTGACAGCAACTCTTCAGTATCATTTCAAGAAAGTAGAAGAGTATCCGGACACATAACCACAGCTGGCGCATTCCTTGTATGTGGATGACCTCTTAACGGGAGCAGAAAATGAAGACAGAGCATTGAAGATCTATGAAGAAGCTAGGACCGTCTTCAGCGCGGCCTCTATGACACTGCACAAGTGGGCTTCCAATGACCAGACAAAGACAGAATGGTTTCCGACGGACGATTGTCGAGCAAGACACTTAGGAACCTCCCAGTGATCCTTAAAGTGCTAGGACTGACATGGAATCCCAGCACAGATAGCTTCACCTTCACCCCAAAGTCCAGCAGCCTACCTGAGCCAAGACCAAGTACAAAAAGGCTGTAGTAGAACTTTTTGACGGGTTAGTTGGTACATTGTCTTGAAAGAATGTCGTACGAATGTTGTTTTAGTTCACGCACCCTCATGCAGCTCAGCGGCTATAAAAGAGCGCCTGGTTTCCTTTCCTGTTATTAAAGTTGGAAGTTGCGCCTCTTTCCTGTTCTGTGTTTTTCCTTCCTGTTTCGTCCTTTTTTGGCGTACGACATTCTTTCAAGACAAAAAGGCTGCTCTGAACACTACAGCAAAACTACATGACCCACTTGGATGGATAGTGCCATTCACGGTCCGGGCAAAGGCTTTAATCCAAGAGCTGTAGAAGAGAAATGTGGAATGGGATGCCAACCTACCTCAGGATCCAGACACGAAATGGATGCGGTGGTGCGAGGAACTAAATAAATTGAAAATATTTCAAGTGCAACTCTCCTACAAATCAGGCATAGTCAAACATGCCATCAAAACAGTCCTGCGCGTATTTGCTGACACCAGCCCAGTGGCATACGGGGCAGTGGCCTACATTTGCGTAATAGATGCGGATAGGATTACAAGTTCGAGCATCCAGATTAGCAAATCAAGGGTCACCACAATAAAACAACTGACTCTTCCGGCACTCGATCCGACGGCGCGTATCTTAGCGGCCAGACTGAGTTGATACATCCACAAAAGTGTGAGCGAACCACCTCAAGTGACACCTTTTTCGATTGACTCGATAATAGCATTGCTTTTGATCACGAGAGAGCCCTCTAAATTGAAACTATTTGCGAGAAATCGCGTAACGGAAATTCAGCGTCTCACCGAAACCTCAGCGCGGAAACATTTTCCTGGATCCGAGAATCCGGCGGTTCTCATTATCAGAGGAGTTGCACCTGATCAGCTTGATGAAAGTACCACCTGGTGGAAAGGAACGCCCCGGATGAAAGTGATTGAAAATACGGGTCCATGCTTCTCGCTACCATGAAGCATTCCGACAATGAAAGAAGAAGAAGAAAACTGTGGAAGTCCTTTATACAAGTTTCGATGAACCTCCACAGCTGTTAGACACGGATCTATACAGCAATGCAACAAGACTCTTCCGAGTTACAGCTTGGATATTACGATACGTCAACATGCTACATCCGAGCACTAAGGAAGGATCACTGATGGCAGTTAAACTGGATGACGCCGAGAAATACTGATTGGGGAAAGATCAGCGAGAAGACCTGGAGAGGGAAATTCAATGTGCGAAAAAAAGGAGATGGCTCTCCAGGAGACTCGCCGCTGATGGATACTCCAGGCTTTGTTGAAAACGACAGTATTCTACGCATAAGCGGCAGACTTCAACAGAGTGGCAAGCCGTACAATGATCGCCATCCAATCGTATTTGCGAGGCGACATCACCTGGCAGAATTGCTCCAGCGTCAAACACAGCACCTAGTGCTACACGGGGGAGCACGGGACCCTATGATACAGTTAAGAGAGAAGTACCATGTTGTACGAGCACGAGACCTGGCCTCGGCTTTTGAAGCCGCGTTACCCTTGAGCATGGTCATTTTTCGCTCACACCGACATATGCGAGTCGAAGGGGAAGGGAGTGCGAGCGGCGCCTCTCCTCCCCGCCAATTCTCGTGCGAAAAGCTAGGTCTCGGGAAGCGAGGTGAATACCCGAGTCAGGTTTGTCAATTAAGACTTCGTTTCGCTCGGTGGCCGTCGCCAATTGACCGGAGCAATTGTAATCCTCTTCGCGGCTCGCCATAGTGAACGCGGTTTAATAAGCCATTTGGTAATTTCAGCCTATCACTGTAAACGACGGCGAAACAGTATTTCGATCATTCTGTAGCAAAACCCACTTACCACAGACAGCAATCTATCGCACGGCACATGCCGCTACAAGAATCTGTCGCACGACAGAACCCACGACAGGCTGTTGTGCCTCGCGACAGATCTACCGATAGCCAGTTTTGTCGCATGAAAACAGCCGTGTAGAAGTTTATTGCGCGACTCAACCCGCGACCGGCAACTCTTTCAAGGCACGCACGCCCTGTCGCGCGGCACGACTCTCTCTGTCGCACGCAGTACCTGGGACAGAAACCTGAAGAGCGACAATATCCTACGACAGGCACCTTCTTCGCACGACAAAATGCAGGAATTATGACTGTAGTGCCACAGAAACCAATTCAAACACTTTTGTCTCGCGAAAGAACCCACGGCACGAGGCTCTGTCGCACGAGACAACGCGCGACAAGAAAGCTTTTCTCGCGACCAAAAAATTTGTCGCGCATTTTGACAGGGCAGGTCCAGAGAGGCCCCGGCTTGGCATGGGGAGGGGATGCCTGGCAGGATAGGAGGATATGGGTAAGGGTGGCCTCAGGGTGGGAGCACAGGATGCTCATTCTGACATTGTGGAATGCAAGCAAAACAGAGACAGAGAAAGAAGGCAACAGGGCGAGGCGCTCATCCTGTTCTGTTTGTGCCCCCATTGTCAACATGAGCAGCTTCCAACTAGCCCAACTTACCATTCTCCTGAAGGGCAAGATGCACATGGGGGGGGGCTGTACTGGCATAATTTCAGAAAGAGCGGCTTGTGTATGCAGCGTGCGAGTCTGCAGGCGACGCCAAGTTGACTGTTTTCTGGCAGTAAGGCATGTATGGGGTGGCAGATAGATTAGGTGCTCAGCGCAGTAGTTTACGATGAGCTCAGCAAACGAATGCATAAGCTCCTTCGAGAAATTCCCAACGAGGTACCCCTGTGCCCCGTTTCTACATCCTCAGGCTAAGGAGTTAGTGGCCTCATTGCCGCGATTTCCCGAGTGCGCAGGCGCCGAGATGAGCTCAGTGTGCGGGGGGGTTGGGGTGGTCATGTGCAGCACGTATTGTGCAAGGGGATGAACCCTGCCCCTGGTAAAGTCCAGCAAACGGCTGTACCAGGGTTTAGTTTCCATTATCTTCCCTCCGCCCATGTACCACTTTTTGAATTTTGTTCAATCGGGAAACGACATACTAAGAAAGTACGTAAAATTCCCCTCTCGCCATGTGCCAAGACATCTATAGGTTACATAGCGAGACATTGTCTGTTATAAAGTGGTTAGAAAAAACGGCAGTTTATTGCCTATGGTAAATAGCAGCCTTTGTGATGGTCCAGAAATTATTGAGGATTGTTTCATTGATTGCAAAGATGCAATGCTCATATGGTATGTCTTGAAACAAATATTGGGAAAAAAAACACTTTAGTTTGACACCGCACTGCGCGCACTGCGATCTTTGTATGAATCCTGAGGCATGTTTTTTTTTTCGCTGGACTACGCATGCTCGGGAAAACACGCATGATGGAAGGACTGTGAATCTGTTCTTGCAACAGACCACTTCAGCAGAATGATTGTTCATCTAAAGCTATGCCCAGACATAAATAGAACCTGAGTGGTAACCACTCGTAGTGCTGTACGCTCATTGCCCTTTTTCTACTGAATCGTTGCTCAGATGTGCAGCATTATGTTTTAGTAGTGACCTGCTCTGAGTTGCGTCTTTTTTCGTGCTTGGTTGTTTTTGTGTGGCGTACTATGCATTGTGTTGATCTCCGATTGTTTTTTTCGTAGTTTCTACATAGTTCACATATATAGAACATTGCATCACTGTAATAAACACCGTATTAAAAAAAAAGCGGTCACAGCCTCGTGCGCTGGGACCCGACCTTTCAAGCTTATCTGTTTACGCCGCTGCGGGTTCGACTTTAAGTTGTTTATCTTGACGCGTTTTATTTTTTACCTAGTGGCGTCCTTATACCTAGGCATCGGCATAAGATCTTAAGATCAAAGATGGCAAGATTCTTGCTGGGTGTCGGCGAGCGTATGAGTACTTTGGCATTAAAAATTAACAACTTTTAAGCAGCATGCCGATGATTTCTTCTAGTGCCGGGTACAGTTTAAGGGCCTGAGTGTTTCGAAGAAACGGGAGGTTACATCATGCAAGGCCTGGACCACAACATTAAAGTAATGGATTGCATGAATGCTCCTCTCGCTTTTTTGCAATATATACACACCAAAGTTGCCATTTAGGCCAAAATTTTGGTATGGGCTAGTCGGTGGCTCATCTTAAGGAAAGTATATGCAGCGCAAAAAACAGGACTGGCGCTGAACAGCGTCAGTCCTGTTGTTTCTGTCTTCTCTGCTGTCCCCGTGTTTTGTGCTCCATATACTTTCCTTAAGTTGGATTTTAGAATCCTATTATGCGCTTCGTTCCCTTTCCTTCTGTATCGTATCCAGCGACCTCGACCAGTTCACCAAGCTCAATTTCAAACATTTACCTCTAGATAAAGCATCCTCTGCAGCCAATTGTAAAAGAGAGTAGATGGGGCTTGGCTGTATCAAATTTTTATTGCTTCTTTCGTTCGCCCATTGCTTCCAGATGCGATCCTGCTGTCACTAAGCAGCGAAGAAGCTCCAGCCCGCTGTTTGTACTGCGGACGTTTGTGGCACCGTGCGCGATTGCCCTAGGCTCTCTTCACTTCTCCGAACTTCTATTCTTCTATCGACGTGCGCTCATCGTTTTGTTTTATTCTGATTCCATCCTGTTGTTTTTTCTGTTGTTTTTGTCAGTAATGCTTGCGGAACTACCTCCTACCGGCACTCACCCGGCATTGATTGATTTTCTCAGATAGCTGCAGTGCTGCACCACGATGGAGAGATGAAGTTAGGCGCGCTCCTAAAACAGATTGATGGCAGGTGCCACCGTGCAGTTATATTTCACTGCGTCGGTGGTATAGCCCACTTCTTACAAAAAGCAATTACTTTCGATCTCCGCCTCCCTGCAGTCATAACAAATCTCGGCGGTTCGGGAGCCTGAAAATTACCTTCTGCGGTTGCGTCTTCTCGCGGACACACGAAAAAAATGCCTCTCCTAGATACGAGCCTACATCCACATTCATCCTCAAGAAAAACACGTATACCCGGAACGGAAAAGCAAGGAAGGAATAACATACAAAGAGGCAAGGAGCGGTGATCACTGTAAAAGTAAAATTTGCATCCAGTACTGCTAACGCCAATTTGTCGCACCAGACAACATGAACTTCAGTGCACTTCTTTTTATATTCACTAACCAAAGTTGAAAACTTTAGTGCAGCCTCCAGAAAATTATCCGTTAAAATCAAATTGTGCCACATAGCGGAAAATAGGAGAAAATTTATGAGAAGGGATGAAAAAGCAATTAAGAGTACTCCCGTGATGAGTTCCCGGGTGCAATTTTTGTTCTTTATTGCCATCTCATATCATCATGTCGGTATAAAAAAGCTGCACTCGCAGTATATTTCTCCTGCGTTAAAAACGCGTAAAAGCGCAGTTCCAGACGCTTCTCGTTATTCCAAATTACGAGTTAGCAGCATGCAAATACTTCGCAGTTTCCCATCGGTAGGTGTTCTGGTTGGGTGGTATTATCAGGTACTTTTCGCCAAAATTGTCGTTTGAAAAACTTCAAGACGCGCTGGAAGGAGCAATGGGAGGCTCAAGTCAGTACCGTTGATAAAACAAAAGTGCTGTCAGCCGGAGTCTGAGCTGGACGGCCACATGAGCCTATAGGGCTGCGCACCTACCATAAACTCTGTATTTATGGCAGATTTGTAGAGATATGGAAGGTCGCAAGGGTAGAAATTCACTGGCAGGGTGAGGCGAAGATGTGGGAGCTTAATCGCTTCCTCCTGTGACAGTGCGCTGCGCGTCTGCGGAAGGCCCGCACGTCCGGGCGACATCTTCCTTGTTGAATATATCCGTTTTGTTCCAACTGAATCTAGCTGTGTCTCTGTGCTTAGCCGTCTTGTGTGCATCAGGGTAGTATGTGGGGCCGTCACTCTGCATTAACACAAAACAAAAGACAGCTCCGAAACTAGGAACATAACGTCGAAGCTGTGGTTGTCTTCCAGTAACGTGGAAAATTGGGCGTGTTGGTACATGTCTTGAACAAATAAATGGCAGCGCAAGGTGACGAGGACTAGACGAGACAACAAGGACGGCGCCGTCCCTGTTGTCTCGTCTAGTCCTCGTCTCCTTGCGCTGCTACTTATTTGTCTTTTAGTCTTCATCCCGCCGTTTTCTTCTGCTTCAAAACTTTTCAACAAGAGCTGCTATATATGTTTGCATAGTTTGACATTCGACGATAAGCAAAACTGTAAGTATAGAGCGCGGGTTTCTTTGTAAACAAGTTGGAAGTCATCGCTACGCGAAGATTCTCACTATATTTACTTTCTTATGCTTTTCCGCCGCAGGCTACATGCCTCTAAAAGCCAACGTCGCTAACGGTCTTTTCACATCGAGGTCTGTTGTAACCCGTCGAATGAGAATTAACGCCCCGAAATTAAGAGGGTCGCATAATCTCCATACGCAGGCATGGCGAGCCGTGTATTCCTGCTGCTTCTACTGAGAGTGGCTGTGGCCAGCGACCTGCACGTGGTCAGGCAGACCGCCGGAGGCCGTGTGCGTGGCACGATCCTGCATGCGGTCGGACGACGCGTCGAGCAGTACAAGGGCATCCCTTTCGCTGAGCCGCCCGTCGGCGAGCTTCGCTTCCGGCCCCCGCGGCCCAAAGACGCCTGGACGGGCACCCTCGACGCCACCGCCTCTACCGCAGCCACGGGCTGCCCCCAGGTAGGCGCTTAAGCCTAGCTACCGGACCACTTGCAAGTGCGACTAGCAGATTGTTTGTGTCGCATTTCTCCTCAGTAAGCAGGCAGAGGACAAGGGCAAAAAAAAGGAAGAAGTACATGCTTGAACTAATTCCAGTAGTTTTTCTTGCAAAAACCTGTGCATAAATTTGTGTAACAAGGAATGGCAGCGGTGTGCTAGTACGACGAGAATCGTTTTGACTGATGGCGCCCTAATTCCCCTTCTGTGAAAACAATTCATAGATAAAGCCGGGCGGAGGGAAGTGGTTAGTCGTTCCGACCACTCAATCGTATCCTTGATGCGAGTACGCAGGGCGTGTCTGGAAAGTGATGCAGTTATACATATAAAATAAGGTTGATTCAACATATCGATGTCTTTGAGATGACCAGAAGAAAACTTATACCTGGGCAGCCCGTACAGAATCCTGCTTCGAGTAGTGTAGTAGAGGTCGACTGACTTACAATGCGGCGCCTTGAAGGCTCTGAAAACCACTAATAAGAACTTACTTCTGCACCGAGAGCCTATACTACCTAATTCCCCAAATGCTGCCTAGAACCTGCTCCTTTCCTTTTAATAAAAGTTTAATTCATTCACTAAAGATATCCTTAAAAATGTCTCAAATATTTCGAAGCCTGAAGTACACCCCGTACTTCGAATTAGTTCCATCTGCCATCTACATATTTTTCCAAGCGACTATGTCAGGCAATTTACGCATCCTGCAACGCTTCGACGGGAATTTAAGAGTGTTTGTCGCAGCGGTTTAGATGGGTTCGATAACCCCAAAACTGGTGCTTTTCAGCTCGGTATTAATTTTTCGGGACGGAAAAAAAGTGCCAAGACACACTGCACACTGAGGGGCAGCTTTCCCAAGTTGTGCTTCGCCAGGAACTCCTGGAAGAGCAGAAGAGCAAGGTTCCGGGCTAGTTGGTAATGCATTTAAAGGAAGAAACAGCGCGGCGAAACACGGACACACGAAGAAACGACACACACACGAGCGCTGACTAACAAATGAAAGTAAAGACCCTTAAATAGAAAACATGAGAGGGTGGGTAACAAACAGGGCTGCTCCAGCGATCAGTGAGGTCGCGTCACAAGATGACACAAAAACACAACACGGAACAAAAGAAAGTTATAAGCGATGTAAAGGGCCGCGTAACGGTGGTCAGGTAGGTAACATTAACAAAAACTATAAAAAAGTACCCAAAAGGGCGGGGAAAGGTAAAAACTATGAAGGAAACAGATGAAAATTATACAGGTGAAAACATAAAAATATAAAAAATGAAAAAAAACGTGCCCAAAAGGTGGTGTGGAACTAGAAGCAAGATAAAAAATAGGAAAAAAATTACGAGGAACTTTAGCGGCTAAAGTGGTGAAATGCGAAAGCCTGAGTGCTGCATTCTGCTACGCGATTGTTCACTGCACATTTTGTTGGTGCATTAATTAACTGCCAATTAATGACGCTTAAGCTTCGCCTTTAGGAGTGGAACGCGACAGCGTGTTGTAGCGCTGCCATGGAGTCCAAGGAACGCCACCACCCGTTCGGCGCGATGCGCAGCCCTTTGAATGCAACGCTTTTTAAGGAAAGCAAATGGGGCTGTAATTCTCTGTCACCTCGGTGGACACCTGAGCCGCACCGTACAGGAAGGGAGGAAGTGTGAGTGAAAGAAGAAAGAGGGGCCGTAATGAAGAAAATGAAAATTGTATTTGAGGAAAGGAAATTACGCATTAACTGTCTCACATATCTCAGTAGACACTAGTCGAAAATTGTATTTGAGGAAAGGAATTTGCACAGTAACGGTCTCACATATTTCGGTGGACACCCGTCAAAATTCGCGTGCGGGGACGTCACGAGAATGTGGACCATTCTGAAACGCGGACAAATACGCTTTGCTCGTCGGTAAATTGGTTTTTGAGGAAAGGAAATGTATCTGTCTCACGTATGTCGGTGGACACCGGAACCTCGCCGTAACGGGAAGGGAGGAAGATGGGAGTGAACGAAGACACCGTATTCACTAGACGCACCTTTGTTCATTCTAAAGCAACGAGCTGGCATGGCGGAGTGGTAGCGTGCTCGACTCGCACTCCGGAGACCGGGGTTCGATTCCCAAGCGCGGCCAATTTCTTACTCGGTTTTATTTATTTATCTGGCCTGACTAGAAAGGCTAATTAGACTAATTGGTTAATTAAGCAATAAACTAAACTCAGTCAAACTTACTTCGAGCATCACTATACGATCCCTTTAATTGGTTGCATGGTTAGTGGTTAGGTGCATGGTTAGTAGTAGTAGTTTGAAATTCACGCACTGTGACGTCACGACCGTTTCGACCAATTGAAAAGCGTGACATTTCTGTCGACAGCTCCTGCTTACAACGATGAGGCATTAAAGGCTTCCGCCTTAATAACTTTCTTTTGTTCCCTGTTGTGTTTTTGTGCCATCTTGTGACGCGATCACACTGATTGCCGGTTATCGCTGGAGCAGCCCTGTCACCCACCCCTTCATGTATTCTATTTAAGAGTCTTTCCATCACAATAAACTTTCAGTTGAGAGTCAGCGCTCGTGTATGTATCGTTTCTTCGTGTGCCCGTGTTTCGTCGTGCTGTTTCTTCCTTTAACTCCTGGAAGAGCAGATAGGGGTGGCAGGGAACATTGTCGTGGTGCGTGGTGCAAATGGCAGGTATCGGCTATCTCTTTTCACGTTCGGACGACCCTATTTCATCGAGGACATCCACGTAGTAGGCAGCGTTGACTGTTTGTCCTTGGGGTACGAATTCGCTGTTATGCATACTCTTGGCGTCGAAAAAAAAACAATTAGCATTGTTCTCCTTTTCTATGTGCTCGTTCTTGCACTCCTGTGCACAGGACACTCTAAGCGGTTCCATTCGAAGTTTTGGCGCTCCATCTCTAGGTAGAAATCTAACAATCATATTTTTTGGCGATGCTGACACTGTCGAAAAACGATGTTCAGTTTTAAGACCTTCCAAATTTAAGTCGCGATCACCTCTGAGTTGTTTTTGTGGTCATAGGTCAGCAGTTAAGCAGCCAGCTCGGCGCAGAACTTCCGCATGTTTAAATTGTCGCTAACGGTATTGCGCGCAGTGGTTTTCAGAACACTGAGAGTCTCGACTATGTGGGTTTAGGAACATTGAGAGTCTCTGCTATCGTACTCATACTAATTTTTCTGTCGGTGTTCAAAAGATCACAAATGAGAGACACGTTTTCGCTTCCTTTGCTAGCCATCCAGGGCAGGGTTCATCGTTCATGTTTTGCCGGCACTCCTGTATGACTGCACCTAGATTGAAGCAAAATAATAGGACAAAACAAACTTTCCGTCGGCTTGTTGAATCACTTGTTCGGCTTAGGGATGCAGTTTGCTGAGTTTAGCACAAAACTTGACTGTGTACCCTTTTTCCAGTGTTGACACCATCGCGTGTCCTGACATATGTACCATCACGTGGTTCACGAAGACAGTTATCCTGATGCTCCCAGAGCTCGAATCCAACTGAGCTAAGCAGCGCTGAGAAGATGATTCCCTAAGAACACAGCTGGTCTCAATGCGATTAAGAAATTTACTGCATTATGTTCGAGAGACACGTTGCATTTTATGGTACAATATCCCCTTTTACTTTTATTTCGCAGTTTTCGCACGTATTCATCTCGCAAAAACTGAAGGGAAGCGCTGCAACTATGTATATCGTGCTTCGTGCTTTCTTCTCGTATTTTGTACACGTGTGACTTGGAAAGCAGTAATTTATGATGCCACCTGTCGAACCACTTACTGGCATTTACTGGCACTTACTCGCTTACACCCTGGTTTGAGAACAAAATATTTCCTGTTCGCTGTAGTTTAAAAAAAAAACAATCTGAACCAGCCTCAAAGACGGAAAAAAAAGTCAGCAAAATGGAACGCTGGAAAAAGGTGCTCGTTTTATTACCCTATGTGTGAATATATTGCCGCGAATCTTTTCAGTGTTTGTTCATTCTTCAAAGCTGCCGGCACGCTGCTTATCATTTTGTTTGCGATGCAAGACACGACCAGATTTATTTATTTATTTATTTAAAAATACTGCAGGCCAATAGATTGGCCCGTGCAGGAGGGCCTATACAAGACATTGAAAATAACAAATACTAAGAAAATACATGCGGTTACAAACAGTGAGCAGAATAACAAAATACAACGCTCATTCACTCAAGAAAATGCTTCTCAAGAACTTTACTAAAATTTGAGGACTGGAAAATGGCCTCGGGAAGAGAGTTCCAGTCGGAAACAGTCCGTGGAAAAAAACTGTCCCTGAATGAGTCAGTCTTTGCAAAAATGGGTTCAAACAAATGATTTCGTGAATGGTGTGTTCGCCGTGACAATTGTTTGAGAATTACGGGGCGGGGTATGTTTAGTTTATGTGTTGAAAGGTTATGCAGAAACAACAGACGGGAAATTTTTCTGCGTACTTCAAGTAATGGAATATGGTTGGTTTTCATTAGTGTTGTAGGTGAGTCTAACCTCCTGTATTTGTTATAAATAAACCTAACCGCTTTCCTTTGCACCACCTCTATCTTGTATATGTCTTCCTTTATGAATTGATCCCATAATACCGAAGCGAACTCTAATTTGGACCTAATGAATGTTGAGTATGCAAGGAGTTTAACTTTACTAGGGGCATCTTTAAGTTTCCGCCTTAAGTAGCAAAGCTTAAAAACAGACGAGGAGCAAATGTCTGCAATGTGTGAAGTCCATGTTAAGTCATGAGTTAACGTTACCCCTAAATATTTATATTGTGTAACCTCGTGGATTACATGATTTTTCAGGGTGTAAGAGAAAGAAATAAAATGTTTTTTGCGCGAAATGCGTAAGAGAACAGTTTTATCAAGGTTTAGTTGCATATCCCATTTTACGCACCACTGATGAACAGCTAGAAGCCCATTTTGCAAGATGTAGTGATCGTTCTTTTTATTTACGGTCGTAAAACGTATGCAATCATCTGCAAAAAGCCTTAAAGAGACATTTCCGGGGATGGAGCAGACAGATCGTTTATATAGATTAGGAGTTGAATTAGGTCCCAACCGGGCGAAACCGATTCTACGTTGTTCGAGAATGTTGTAGTAACTTTTCGCGCTTGATCTCGAAAGTTTGCTATCAGCTTTAAATTGAGCGCCGCTAAGAGCGGTGGGGATTCTGCTCGACGACCGTAAATCAGCCCAACTGAAGAGTTTTGTTTAGAAGCCTTGTTCACTGTCTTCCTGCTCTTTACACTGCACTCACCACTACGAGACCACAAGAGAGGAGGAGGTGCTAACGGATGTCTCTGTCGCCCTCACCGTCTGGGAGCCGCCAAAGTAGCCCAAACTGTCTCGAAGAAGTAGATCACAAGAAAGCCGCAGAAGCCGTCCCAACTAAACATGAAGTGCGAAGCAGCAGTCGTCTCGAGAGGCGTTCACCTAAATCCCGACTATTACAGGACCGCACGCAGGTAAGAAGGACACCTTAACGCGAGCGTCAGCCATGGCTACGACACCAGCCCCCTTTATTTCTCGCCTGACCCGGCTACCGCACACATTCAACGCTTCTCCGGGCGAGGATCCTGAAGAATGGCTGGAACAATTTGCCCGTGTTGCTGTATTCAACAGTTGAAATTACCAGACTTAAGAAAGGCACGTTTTCTCTCGCCCTGGAAAGAAGAGCCAGAATTGGCTTCGAAAGCCAGGAAGCTTTTCTAGCGACGTGGGAATCGTTCAAGCGGGAGTTCCCGAGGATTTTCACATGCACCGTCAGGAAAAAAAGAGCTCAGGTGCTTCTACAGACTCGCATCCAGCACCACAATGAGACTGTTACCGCATGCGTAGAAAACATGAAGAGCATTTTTAGACGTGTCGAACTGACAGGACGCAAGACAAGAAGGGGGAGCTTTCGATGCGTGGTGCTAAAAAGGCTCTTTTTGTTGGTCTTACCCGGCAGCCCAACGAAGAACGTAGCTGAATTAACCAGCGAAGCAGCCACCATTGAGAAACTTTTTGAAGCAGAAGTCTGCCATTTCCCAAGAACCTTATCGAATGGCACAGCATTCGCAGGAAACCTGCGTAAAGTCATCCTTGAAATTGAACGGTTGGTAACCTGCTACTATCTTTCAAACCAGCCTCAACTACCGAATCTTGAAGAAATCGTCCGCCAAGAAGTGCAGCGTGCGCCTGGCTTGCCGTCATCGAGCTGCCCTCCCTATCGAAAAATCTCATATGAATTCATATGTGTCTCGTATGATTCCATATGTGTTACATACGAGCTATATGTGTCAGATATGTGTCTCGTATGCAGCCCATATGAGTTATATGTGTCAGTATATGTGCCTCATATGAACTCGTATGCAGCTCATATGAGTTATATGTGTCAGTATATGTGCCTCATATGAACTCGTATGCAGCCCATATGAGTTATATGTGTCAGTATATGTGCCTCATATGAACACATATAGGCTTCATACGAGTTCATATGTGCCACATATGTGCCTCGTATGGACTCATATGGGCATCATATGAGCCATATGTGTCGACAAATGCGCCTCGTATCAGCACATATGCTTCATACGAGTTCATATGTGTCACGTACGAGCTCATACGCGTCACAAATGTCACAGATCAACACATGTGCTGCATATATAGTAGTTCACGCGCTACGGAAATGTGACTTGTATGCACTTATTACATATGTGGCATACCTCAACTGACACGCGACACTCTTGCGTACACAAGAGCTCCGATATGCGTCGTATCAGCTTACATCAATCTCGTGCGAAACCGATAGCCGCTGATGAGGGCCTCTTATAGAGTGGGCCTTGCTGTTTGAAACACGGGGAAAAGAAGGGATGAAGAAGCGATTAACAAGTGCCCAACCAACGCATGAAAAAAAAACTCTTGGCCTGTTTCAAATATTTTTCTCCCTGATTCTCTGCTTGTGCCGTCTTGTTGTAAACAGTGCCTATCCAAACAGTATGACGTTAGGCGTTTCCAATGTGCTTGGACAAACGTTCAGCTAGAATGCAAATATTGCCTTCTGGGCTTAGTTGAGCTGATGAGCGAATAACGCCAGGTATTTTCATGCAAGAGCTCCGACTGTAGTTAACAATAGGTGCGCAATGAGAGTACTACGATGAATGGTGCAGGTGCTGTGAAAATTAAAATACATACAAATATCAGATCTTTCAGTGCTTATCACAGAGCTCATGAAGATTCACAATATCAGTGGAAGTGCAATCGGCTGTAGTTCAACTCCTTAAACCTTACAAATAAACATTTGACCTCGCACCTAACCATCGAATTCTAAAGTAGTGAGAAGCATAGCGTAAGTCTTGTCATCCTAATATAACGCAACTGTTTTCCGTGTCAGCCGTGGTGTAGTATTATGCTTCCGGCAGCCGAGCTGAACGGATCGCAGGGTCATGGGCTCCAGCGGAGCAGCGATAGCGGCCTTTGACGGCCGCGGAAACAGGATCGATGACTGCGGTGATAAGGATTACCAGATTATTTTGCCGACACTGCCAACAGGACGTGTTGTTTTCAACACCGTTTTTCTTCACGGCGACGTGCGAGCGAGGCCGTTCCGGGTCGAGGATTTCCGAGACGCCCTGGCCGAGACCGGTATGCTCCCCGACGTGGTCGCGTTGGGGGCGTACCAAATCAACCACGTGTGGGCGGTTACCCTGCGGAACACGGAGGCAGCAAAGAAGTTGCTCGCCTTCAACGAGCTGCAAGTTAAGAAACGCCGCTGCCTCATTATCGACCCGGAAGACCAGCAGGTAAAGCTGCGGCTACACTGGATGCTTCACGGTGTGGCCGACGACGACATTCGGACGGCATTCGCGGCGTTTGGCAAAGTGACCGACGTTACGCGTGAGCGGTGGCGGATACAAGGCGTCAATGACAAGAGCTCAACGACAAGAACGGTCCTACTGAAGTTGAAGCCCGGCTTGAAAGTGGATGACCTGCCACACCAGGTACGCGTCGCCGGAGAGTTGGCTGTTGTCGTAGCGCCTGGGCGTCCAATGCAGTGCTTGCGCTGCCATGGTACAGGCCACGTGCGGCGTGAATGCAAGGTTCCCCGCTGTACGAAATGCCGGCGGTACGGCCACGCGGATAATGAGTGTGTCCGCACTTATGCGGTGGCTACGGGCGGGGCGTCGAAAGACGACTCTGCGGAACTCCTGATGGATGTAGTCGAGGCTGAAGAATCTGCGAAAGGCATAGAGGAACCCGAAACGCAAGCAGGATCGACGGGCTCTTCGATGCCGGACGCAAGCCGATGCCGGACGCAGCAAGCCGCTGCCGGACGCAGCGATGCCGGACGCAAGCCTGAGGGGGCAGAACCTACTAGAAAGGAGACGGAGGCGTCGAGCGGTGAAGTAAGAGTGCCAGCGTTCCAAGAAACCGAGCCAGCGACTCTGACCGAGGAGAACCTTGACCAGAGCGGCGCCCGCACGACCGGCGTCCCTGCCCCAGCGAAGCGGCCACACGCCCGGACCGGAACCGAAGACGACAAGGCGGAAGCCCCCAGCGTCGAAGAGCCGCCGGCAAAAACGACCCAAGGACGGCGGTCGTCCATCCGGACACGATCAAATGTGTCGACGGAGAGGAGAGCCCTTGACAAGCCGCCCCCGCTGCCAGGCCTGGCACCAGCACCGGATGGCTCCGGTGTCAACGATGTCGTCTAGCCAAGCGCTAGACGTGAAGGGTAAGCACCATGTTCCCGGCCTCTTTCTTCTGCATTAAAATGGCTCATGCGTTCCCCATGAAAGTCGGTACACTTAAAGTCAGGGGACTGGCAAGTAAGAAGAAGCAGAGCCAGGTGTACCGCCTTTTAACTGAGCACGACATTGACGTCCTGGCAGTGCAGGAAACGAAAATTGACGGGGAAGAGGAGACCGGGAGCATGGTGAGACGTTTCACGTCTAGGTTTTTTGCAGTTGTCGCCCACGCTGTAGGAACGTCTGCGGGTTGTGTCATCTTTGTAAAGAATGTACCGGGACTGGAGGTTCAGGCATATACGGCGTGTCCTTCGGGTCGATTTGTTTTGGTTGACCTCCTGTACGACAAAACATATTGGCGCATCATTTGTGTGTACGCCCCAAATGCGGTGGATGAGAGGACAGCGTTTTTTCAACGCGTACAAAAGCACTTCAGTTGTGAGAAATGCCTGATCGTAATGGGTGACTTCAATTGCGTCCTGAGGGGCTGTGACAAAACCAGTGCAAGGGCATTTAGGGACAGAAGCACTGAAGTACTCTCAGAAATTATAGACACGTGCAACCTCGATGATGTGGCCGAATGTTTAGAAGGCGAGCGTTGTGTGAGACTCACCCATTTTCAACGGTCAAGCCATGCACGGCTAGATCGCATTTATGTGTCACCGAACGTTATTTCAAAATGCAGTAGCTACAATGTAGTACCGGTATCATTTTCGGATCATTGTTTAGTGAAGTGTGGGATAGGGACAAAGAAACGAGGAAATCAGTTTTCTTGGGAGATGTGGAAATTAAATAATAAGCTCATTACAGACGACATCTTTAGCAGGAAAGTAAACGAAGAAATCAGTAAATTAAAGCCGAGCGGGGAACTGAAAGTATGGCAGCAGTGGGAACTTTGCAAACAACAAATAAAAATAGCAGCAATCGAAAGGTCAAGTTGCATACGACAAGAGGAGAAGCGTGAGGAGGACAATTTAAGATCTTTACTAGCTAGACTTCTCGAAAGAGAAAGCGAAGAGCCTGGCAAATGGATGGATGACATTAGGAAAATAAAAAATAAGATTGAACTCTTTGACGAAGAACACTATCGTGGCGCACTGGTGCGGGCTAGGGCGCAAGATATAGCTGATGGGGAGACACCTTCAAAACGAGCGCTTGGAATGGAAAAAACGCATGCTCAACGAAACCACATTGAACAGATTGAATTGGGCGGGGCGTTATCTGGAGAAAGCGGGCATATCCAGCAGGCATTTCTTGAATATTATCAGGCGCTGTTTGCAAAGCAAGAAGTGGATGTGAGCGCATTCAAGGAAAAGTTTCTTGGCGCTTTGCCGCGATTAGATGACGAACAGAAAGAAAGGCTGCAGCTGTCGATAACTGCGTCGGAGGTCGAGCAAGCGATAGAAAATTTGAACCTGGGAAAATCTCCTGGACCTGATGGGTTAAGCGCCGCTTTTTACAAAGCATATAAACGCGAAATAGTGCCAGTACTGACAGCAGTTTTTAACGAAGCCTATAAAGAAAATGAATTGCCCCCGTCTTATGGTAAATCCCATACAGTGCTAATCCCTAAATCCGATGACGCAGAAAAGTTAAAGCAGGTCACAGCATATCGTCCTATCGCCCTCACAAACGTGGATTATAAAGTTTTCATGAAGATTTTAGCCTTTAGACTACAGTCAGTAATTCAGGATATAGTCGGTCCCCACCAGACGTGTGGGATCAAGGGACGCGCTATTGTTTCCAATATTCATAAAGCGAGGTGTGTGCTGGAATGTTGTGATTACACAAATAGCTGTGTAGCCATCCTTCAGCTAGATCTTGAGAAGGCATTCGATTGTGTTTCGCACGATATCCTGTTCTGCATACTCGACCATGCGAATTTAGGGTCCATTATTTGTGAGGGAGTGGCCATGGCGTACCGGAGCTGCACGACAAGATTAATTGTAAATAAGAGTTTGGGGGCCCCCATTAGCCTGCAGCGTTCGGTGCGCCAGGGTTGTCCCCTCAACCCTCTTCTATTCTGCATTTACATTGAAGCGTTGTGTTTGAATATCATGGAAAGTGAAAAAATTCGAGGATTCCAGCTACAGGCAGCAGAAGTTAAGCTGCTGGCTTATGCGGATGATGTTGCGGTGTTCACAGTGAACCGGGAAGGTATAACCGAGGCCGTGGCATGCGTAAAAGAATTCACCAAGATCACCGGTAGTAAAGTGAATTGGTCAAAGTCCCTGGGGCTTTGGCACGGAGAATGGCCAACGAAGCCCGGCAATTTTGCAAACGTGTCCTGGGTGACGACCCCAGTAAAGTACTTAGGCGTTCCACTGGACGGTTATCGCGATAGCGATACGTACTGGAAAGCACAGACGCAAGCCACGCGTGAAAAGGTGGAAAGGTGGAAAGGGCGACACCTTTCAATTTTCGCAAGGGCCACAGTGTGCAATCTGTTTTTTATGTCTAGGCTGTGGTACGTGATGCAAGTGTTGCATTGTGCAAGGATGAACGTACAGAGACTGCACCGGATCTTTGCCGTTTTTGTGTGGGCTGCGGACTGGGAACGCTGTAGCCGGACCAATTTGTTTAGGCGGGTGAAGGATGGCGGCCTGAGTCTGGGACACTTATTTCTGCGGCAGATTGTAAGCAGATTTTGTTTTGTGCGCGATGTAAGCGATCCGTTTTTGCGCACTGTGTGCCAATTAAGGCTCGGAAATGCACTGCCGGACTTTGTTGTCACAACCGAAAGTTTTTCGGGACGTATTTTTGGTTACTTTAGAGAGGTTGTCGGGAGTGTTCGATTCCTGTCTCTTCGATTTTCGTATGAATATTTATCTTCTGTTAGCAGGAAGAAGTTGTATAAAGATTTGTGCGATGTAGTTCTTCCACAACCTATGTACAGGGCCTTATACAATGGAGGCCAGGGACGCGACGTACTTAAGCGTGTGAAGGCGATGCAGGTGCCGCCAAGTGCAAAAACTTTTTTCTTTAAATTACATACCGGAACACTACCAGTAAAGGAATTCTTGGAAAGGAAGCAGTTATTTCTACCTTGGGGATCACATTGTTTAATTTGTAAACAACCAGAAACAATAGACCACGTTTTTTTGCACTGTTGGGAGGGGGTATACTTTTGGGACATTTTGCAACGGACTTTAAAAAAGGAATTTCCGCTCGACGCCCATGGTATTCGGTACTTGCCTGTAGAGAGTGAGGATGGGACACCATTTGACCTCATTATGCTAATGGGTCTCCATTGTATTTGGCGCTCCAGAATGGCAGGATATCATTGCGATCCTGATGCACGGCCAGCACGGATCTATTTTCGGGAGTGCATGCATAAGTATATTGAAGTTCACAAACTTGCTCCTGAAGCTCCCGAGTGGCTCGAAAGAGTCGAGCCTTTGGTGACGCTTAAGGAGTTTTAATATGATGAAGCCACGCACCCCCGGGCGGATAGTGTTGTTAATTATTGCTCATTGCGCTCTGTAAGTGTATTTGTGTACTGTGGTTCTCGCCGAAGTCAGGCAATAAATAAAAAAAAAGTCAGCCGTGGTGTAGTGGGTAGTGTAGTGAGCTGTAGATCTCTAGGTCAGCGGTTCGAATCCAGGCCCAGCCGTAGTCTTTTTTCGCGTCCGAATTTTTTTTTACTCTCTTTAGTTCACTAACTTCAATGGAAGCTATTTTATTGTTAATTGCCTTATAATTCCACCCCAGTCCTTTCCTTTCCCAATAATTGTAAACCAGACACATATCACACATATCACACATATCACACATATCACACATATGACACATATTCCATAATCTCGTATGAACCAGACACATATGACACATATATATGAGATTTTTCGATAGGGCTCAAGCTGAAAATCCGGCCTTGAGCTACGCCTCCTGCAGTAAGCAATCCATAGCGCCAAAGACACACCCTATGCCCGCCTCTTCGACGTGAACCAGCTATTCCCGAACGCCGCCGCCCTGCCTCCGCCCGCCCAACCTACGAACGATGCTCAATCCTCAGGAAACACGACGTCTGGAGTATTTCCGACAACACACGCTGTGCTTCTATTGCGGTGAAGCCGGCCTTATTCGTCGCCTCTGCCCGTACCACCGTATCGGTTTCTGCTTTGTGGCTTTGCTGTTGACCCATCACGACCCCACTTCGACCAGCGTCGGCAAAAAGTCAACGACTACCTGCGTTGAGGTCACTATGCGTGGAACCACATTTCGCGCTCACCATCGCCATCAGCCACTCGTTTTGCGTCGCCGCGCCGCAGGTACGCATCCGCGGTACGAGGAAGACCTTCCAGCCTCCGTACGGGAAAATAAAGACCGCAACCTATACAGGTTAGGCATTTAACGACCTAAATGCCAAAAATCCTGCAATGGCATAGTGACCACCTCGACCACGACGCGCACCTCCTTCAAACTACGGGCCACCCAGAAAAGCATCTACACACCCTACCCACGATTCACGCACTCGACGAAGCCGTGACCCGATGCCGAGGACGACGTGCAACGCAAGAGCCAGAACATCCGACTAGTTATCGACAGCCGGAAAGTTACCGCTCTAGTCGACACAAGAGCCGACTACTCGGCGATGAATAGAACATTCGCTGCGCATCTGAGGAAAATGACGGTTGGGATAGCCCACATATTGGCACCGCAGGGGGCCACATCATTAGGCTATGGAGATGAAGCACAGCGTCAGCGAGTGTCGAGGGCCATACCTATGCTGTGAGCTTGGTTGTGCAACGGCGATGTTCCCGCGAAGTGATCTTGGGCATAGACTTCCTTACTGAGCATCAGGCGGTCATCTAACTGCGATCCAAGCTGATCACGCTTTCGACGGACGAGGCCTCTAACATCAGGTCTAACTACGCCCTCTCTCCTCCAAGGCATACGGTTGCACCGATAAACAATCCCTTTTTCTGCCAATGCCAGGGAGGGTGTGCTTACACACATGTCACCCGCCTCTTGAATACGAAAGGCCTGGGAGCCGAGAAAAAAGAAAGAGAAATTATCGAAATCTTTCGTATTCAAGAGGCGGGTGACATGTGTAAGCACTCCCTCCCTGGCGTTGGCAAAAAAAGAGATTGTTTATCGGCGCAACCGTACGCCTTGCAGGAGAGGGCAGGGCGTAGTTAGACCTGTTGCGGATGACGAGGCACCTGCGTGTGCTCAGTGATACATATTTATGTTGTACAATTGCCCAGTAAAGATAGTTGAAGTCTAGCGGGTGTCCTGTGTGTGTGTGTCTTGGTGTTAAGAATATGATTCCTTCGCTATCAGAGTTAGGCGTCTAGTTGCCATTAGAGATTTGTAGCAGTTACATGCACTGGAGGGGTTTCTTTCCCTGTGTGCTTTCAAAAGCGCATGTATTTTCGCACGATGCAGCCAAATTTTGTCGAGCCACAGCGGCGAAAGTAATCATGTTTTGTACATTCCAGAAAATGATATGGCTACTACGAACAACTGGCTAAAAGTCTCTAACTGCAACCAGTTGCAAACCTGTGTTAGTTAAAAAGTTAATTATCAGAAATTAGTTAACCAGCTTACTAAATACACCTCACCGGCTTTCTGGTGTCTGCTAACACTGGTAATATTATGCAGCAAAAGCCATATTTTTGAAAACTACTTATTCTTCCCTAAAACACCTGGTGCATATAAATACTGCTCACTTTCCTGTACAACACAGAAACGAAATAATTTCTTCTGTAACATGAAAGTTCCATGAGCCACATAACAAACCCGTGGAAAAAAACTGCATGCATACACACACATCTCTCCAAAACAGCTAAAAAATCCCACACAGTGAAACAATGCTTACACTGTCTTAAGACCAACATTAAAGGCTGCAAACACTAGCGAATTAAAAGTCAAACAGATGCCAAACATATGCTAAATGTCCCCATGGATGTAGATATTAAGCTATGAGCTGATTTTAATAAAAATGCATCAGCACAGAAATGCTTAAGCGACTGGTGCACTATCCTGACACTTGTCCTCAATATCAGGCAGCCTGCTTGTTGTTCATCATCATCATCAGCCTGACTATGCCCACTGCAGGGCAAAGGCCTCTCCCATGCCTCTCCAATTAACCCTGTCATTACTTGTCTGCATCACCAGCGGAAGAGGTAGCGTCCTAGTGATGAGACGTGTGCACGAACAGGTAGCCTCCTCCATGGCAGAATGCAGCAGCAAGAGAACTGCACAAGAAAACATTCAAAGTATACAGTTATAGTAACTTCTAATAGAATCAAACACGGAGAAGCAACAATCAGTCTAATGTGCACTAAAATGCAGCACTCCGAGTGAGTTTGATAAGGCTGCTGAGTAATAGCATAAGCAGCAGTCACAAGACTAGAACTAAATGTAATGCGTCCTTGAACAAGAAAAAGCTATAACATGCTGTTGTGTTCAATTCTGCCCCCACATTCGAAGACTGAATGATATTCACAGGAACTGACATTAACGTGTTACACCAAATTAGGCTACCGCAAAGAGATATTTAGCCATTCCAGTCATATGAAGATAACATGCAGGCCATCAAATATAAAAATTATTTTGTGTTTCTGATTTGTCTGCACAAAAATTCAGGCAGCTTTTGTTTTCAAAAGTGATGGCACAAACACAGTGCAATATAATGCACATGTTGCTGTAGATAATGTATCATTTGGAGCTATACCAGGTGTTAGGGGAAAATGTATGAACAAAGAGTACAAAGGTGAGCAAGTTCGTCAGGGCAAGAGTGGCACACTCTAAAGCAAATGAATCAAAATATTAAGGAACACACTGCGTCAGATACAAAACTTGTAAGTAAAGCTGCGTCCTAAAAAAGATAGTGTAGCGCGCGGCCAACATGAGACTCGCAATCCGCCCTCCAGCGAACGGAAAGATGGCGCTAATGTCGCCTAACTTTACACGCGTTAAAAAAAGAATTGATAAAGCCTTTTTTGCCACAAACTTGTGGCATTAAACGACAAAATATTTTGTTTCAATTACAAAGTCAGCAAATTGGAATGATTGAAGTGAAAAAATGCGACTACTCACAGCCATCTGTTTCTGGCGGCGCTGCGAACGAAAGCTTGGAAAACCGGGCAGGTACAGGCGACGCATCTGGGGCCAGGAAAGCCGCAGCCGCTGCACGGCTGCACTGTCTGCCTAGTTCTAAGGCTATAACTCAGCTCCCCGTAACTGCGTCGCAGAATAAGGAATGATGATGATGTTGCCAAACGCTACTGGTTTCGGTTTTTATTTTCGCATATTGTGTGGCTTAGCGTACTCTACACAGCTTGGCTCATGCGATTAAGTGTACGTGTGTGTACCTAGGGAAACGAGCGTTCGCACGCCGCTCTAGCGTGACGAGCGAAACTCTCAAGGCCGCGCTGCAGCATCGCCTCTGTTTTGTGGTTTTGTGTGTGTTTATACCACGTCATTGGACACCTTGCACGCTCTTTGCTCGAGCGAGCCGCGCCGACAGTCGCGCTACCGTAGTCTTTTTGTGTGCTTCCTTGATTGCTTTTTGCCTCTGCCTTACGCGGTCCTCGGCTCGGCCTCACGTCCGCTGATGGCAGTAAGAAAAGGCGAAGAATGAACACGTGCTTTCGTGCGTCTACTCCGTATGACTACGTTAAAACCCAACACTTTATTCCAGGATTCCTTAGTCATTGCATTACGCGAAGATAGAAAATACAGCTACAACCACGTTTTCCCTCGCCACAGCTTTGTACCGTGTTTGCGTTGAAGGAGACGCAAGTGAAGATGCGGAAGAGGCACTGCGCCTGTGCTTTAGCGGTGCTCAAAGCGGGGTCTGCTCTCACCCTAGCTTTTTCCATACTGGAAGCTCCTCTGCCGCTCAGTACTAGTGAAAAATGTAACAAGTCAAGAATGAGGGCTTAAAAAGCTCCAATTGCCGTGCACCTTCCTCATGCAAAGCCCTTGTTACCGCAGTTGAGTACAGCGGGCCGCTGTTACCTGTTTTGTTTCTCTATACTTCTCTTTATAGTATCGGCCGCCGGACATGAATAAAAAATAATATTGCCTTGCCTGAAATTTCGCATGTACAGTAACTGAGGAACGAAGCAACTTGAGTTCTCGAAGCTGTAAGCCTGCACACGTTACACAGAATTTACTCAGAGCGCGAAGCGGTGCGGCCCTTTTCGCGTGGGGTTTTCAGTGCCGTGCGATCAGCCATTGCTGGTCGCTCGAGGAGGAGGGTAGTGCGAGGGTTTAAATTGGGCGCTCCCACGTGGAGTGGCATAAAGTGTACCGGGCACTTTTGCATGGCGGGCAATGTGCAGGGAAAGTGTGCTTGCGGTGGAGGTTCAGGAAGCTGGTGCTATAATTTGGGCGCCTTTTGAGCTAGCGAGAACATGTCATTCAATGAGTGTGGAAACACATCGGTGCAATGCTAAACTTGAATTTTTTTGTAGCTCGCAACAATAATCCCTCTGAAGCCTCAGACCGAAACGCTCTTAACGCTAGTGTGCTTTAGCACCGTCGTACGGTACATCACTGTTCAACTGCACGTTAAAATATGACCTATCAAGAATTACAGCAATAGCAACACCAACGTGTTTCGAATTGGCAGAGTTGTTGTACAGCTCTGCTGAAATTCTTTGTTAGTTCTGAAATGTTAAATCTGTTTAATGACTGCCTGAGTACAGAATTTAAGGCTGACTACGCATCAGAAAGCATTGTTTTCGTGTAGAATGAGCCATCAGTGAAACTGATTCGCTGTAACGAAGTCATCATTGCGCTTATGTAACACAATATGTCACTAACTCCTACCTTTTCTTAGAAAGTTCTTTTAATTTCCTTGAAGTGCGAGGCAATAATACTTGAGTATTCTATGAATTCATTCACTTTGTACCAAAATTTCGTTTGCTGGTAACTTTTTTCGTACACTTCATACAATCAAAAATTGTCACTAAATGTCTTCAATTCAAGGCACGTTTCTGAATTTCGGGATAAATGTTCTGTTATCAACTTTGCTCTTTTCCCCGCACTCGAAAATTCGAAAGCAGTAAAGCTAGTATTGAGAAAATTGAACTGAAATTTCTAAAAAACCACAGTGTGCTCGGCTATGGGAATCTGATTGCAAATTTTTGTTTCGTCTTCAAGGTTAGTTAAGTTGCCGCTTTGAAGTTGTCGGCTACAGTACTTGATTATTTTAGGCTTTTATTTGTTTATTCGCATCACCAAAATGATTTCTCGGTTCGTAGTATATTTCTATTGACAGCAGTATATAAGCAGTAAGAAAATTGTATGAACTTTCTATCAACAAATGTTGATGAAATATGCCCTAAGAAAATGTGACTGCAAATGTTTGTTTCGTGTTCAAGGTTGCTTTAGTTGCATTGACGTGTTAGGCTAGAGTACTTAATTAATTTAGGCATTTATTCTCATTATAAAACGTTCTGTCTGTGTCTAGTATGTTTCTAGTGACAGCAGTCCATAGAAAGCAGTAAGAAAATTGTATGAACTTCCTAACAACGAATGTTAATAGAATATGTTCGGCTAAGAGAATGTGAGTGTAATGTTTGTTTCGTGTTCAAGGTTGTTTTAATAGCTTTGAAGTGATCGCCTACAGTACATGATTTGAGGCATCTATTCGCATGACCAAAAATGTTTTGTCACTTTCTAGAGTATTTCTGCTCACAACAGTACGTAAAGTACATAAAGTATTAAAATGGAATATATCTTCTGTTTTAAAACGTTTTCCCATATCCTGATTACATTCCAAACGCATTTGCTGCGAATAATGTTGGTCGCTTTTCGATATAGTGAAGTTGTTGACTAGCTGCAACAGATTCCACCATGCAATCCGGTACGATGTCGTCACGATTATGCGAACAAGATAGTGTTAATCACCTCGAACACCATGCAGTTTGTTCATTTATTTCTCTCAACGTGTCAAACTGCACCCAGATTTTCTAGTAACTTTCTATTGACAGGAGTAAATACAAAGAAGTAACAGTCTACCAACTTTGTATTGACAAAGGTGCATAGAATGTAAAAATTATTTTCTAGTAACTTTCTATTGACAGGAGTAACTTTAGTAACAAAGTAACTAAGTAACAAAGAAGTAACTTCTACCAACGTTGTATGAACAATTGTTGATAAAATGTAAAAGTTACTACAAGGTTACTAGAGTCAATAGAATGTTAATACAAATTCTAAAGAAAGTTGATATCCATTTTTGTAAGGGTGTGGTCGTTCCTGCGCGACAGACTCAAATTCACCAGCATATTTCGCATCGAACTACCTCTACTGGAGCAGAATTGGCCGCACTTCTTGAGGCGGTACTGTATATCTCACAACAATCACCTCAAACGTGGGTTGTTTTCTGTGATTCAAAAGCTGCCCTACAATGTCTTCAATCGGACTTGAGACATAGCGACCATGAGCAACTTGTAGCTGAGATACGATATTTGCACCACCAGGCAATCGAACAAGATCATGAAATCATCTTCCAATGGGTACCAGGCCATAGCGGCATTGTTGGTAACGCTTTAGCTGACGATGCTGCTCGATCGGCTCACGATACAACCAACAGTGTCCGCATACCAGTGACAAGAGCTGACGCAGCAAGGCACCTTCAACTACTCGCCCAAAACCTGACTGTAACGTCGTCGTCTGCCCCTGGAGGTTGGACACCCCGCTCGCACCACTGAAACCTCTTGCTTCGACATCATATACCATTTGGCCTCCCCCGCAGTGATGCTAAGCTGTTGTGCCGCTTGTGGCTGGGAGTGGCGTTCACAAACGCCTATTCCCATTTCATCGCAATGGCAGACTCTTCAGCGTGTGACCAGTGCGGTTGTGATGAAACGATCGGACACCTTCTGTTACTGCCCTCGTTTTGAGCGAGAGCGCGGTTTCCTAATTGCTACTCTGTACAGCTTGGACTCGCGTCCTTTAACAGAGTCCAACGTTCTGGGCCCTTGGACACAACCTTCCGCACAAAGGAAAGCAGTGAAAGCGCTCCTGATATATTTAAGGGACTCGGGGTTGTATTCCCGTCTATAATCTAAGTTTTCAGTGCGCGCCCTCTGTCCCCGTGACATAGTGATCGCTGGACACTTAGAAAACTCATTTCATTGCTGCTCTTTTTCCTTTTTTCCCCTTTGTTCCCCTCCCCAAGTGTAGGGAAGTCAACTGCGCATTTCCTGGTTAACCTCCCTGCCTTTCCATTCTTTTCGTTCTCTCTCTCTATGGAAGATAACGTTCCCAGTGTGTCCTGGAGGAACAAGTGAGCTCACCACCTCGCTCAAGCGTCATCATCACCTTAGGCGTCACGGAAATCAATGACGCTGAAGCCACTATCGAGAGGAACATGCAATTGCTTCGTGACCGAGGAATCGACATCGCAAGAGGCATCGCACATTTCCGCAATGGCCAAGCTGAAGTACTGCTGACCAACTTCAGTGAAGAATATCGGTATGCTATCAGATCAACGTCAATTCCTTCCTGTGACGAGATATTGTTACGGTGTTGGTCGGCACAAGACAGCGAAACCCAGTTCTGCGACCAACCGCAGACCAGCGTCCTCTTGCCGATAGTTTTCTTCAACACGCTCTCGACCCTGCGCTTTGTTCTCGTGCCTGTCCTGTGGCGGCAGGGCGCCTTCCTCTTTGCCCGTTAGATCTTTCCGCCGGTGGGGGGTGAGGAGAGAGGGGCAAGATGGGAGGGTAAGGAAACGCACCAAGTGTGCCCGAACACACTCAAACACGAAAGCACAGACTCCACAGGGAATGACCGAACAAAAATCCCAGCCGGGGGAGGCCGTCCGACGGTCATGAGGTCCCGAAGCGATGCAGTCACACCGGAGGCGGACCTCAATCCAATGGGACCAGTGCGACCTCCTACTGTGGGCGCTCTTCAAGGCGACGCGCGCACATTGCTAGGTCCCCGTTATGGAGCTGTACGCTTTGAGGAAGGCATGGAGCCAGGATTAAGCGTCGACGCTGCCGATGACATTGCAACCGACCAACGGGGCCCGGTAGCCAAGTCGAGCTTATTGCGGGCGCCGGAGACATAGCGCTTCATGTGCGACACATGCCCCGGAAAAATGTGGTGTACACCGCATGGGCGATGCTCTGGCAGATCTTCGAGGTTGTTGCGCTGGGCGTCGAGGGGGGTGGGACGAAGCCGTTGGGCGGAATGTCGGTGAGATTTAGTGAGGCGGGACAGTTCCAACTGTGCGTCGAGGGGGATGGAGGGCGTTCTACCATAGACGACGGAGAGCGGCGTCACGTGCGTAGTTTCCTGCACCGCAGTGTTGACGGCGAAAGTCTCAGCAGGAACAAAACGGTCCCAGTTTGTGTGGGACGCAGCGACGCAGGACGCAAGCATATCTGTGAGGGTAAGGTTGACGCGCTCCACGAGGCCAGTGCACTGCGGATGGATGACGGACGTGGTGGAATGCGCAATGCCGAAAGAGCGTAGGGCTCGCTCAAACTCATGAGACATACAGCAGCTGCCACGGTCCGTGATGAGGCGAGGGGGCACACCTTGGCGAAGTACGAGAAGCCGTTCTAGAAGCAAGACGGCATGAGCGGACGACGTGTCAGGGATGGGCGGTGCTTGGACCCACTTGGAGTAGACGATTGCTACCCGCACATACTGGCTGCCGGCGCGCGTCTTTGGAAACTGGCCCAGATAGTCGAGTCCAACCAACTCCAAAGGTAAACACGGAGGCGAAAAGCCCGCAACGGTGGCCTTGGAACTCGGGGACCCCTTCCTGTACTGGCAAGTCTGGCAGCATGCCACGTGTTGCTAGACGTCCCAAAACATGTTAGGCCACCAAAAACACTCCGACCGTCCCGCATAGGTCTTGCCGCTGCCAAAATGACCCGCCTTGGAAGCGTCGTGCAAGCCGCGCAAGACCTGCGATCGAAGCAATTCCGGCACCACTGGCAACCGCACGGGAGGTCGAGCACGGAGCCGCTTCACATGGAACAATACAGTATTCTATGCCCCATATATCAGGCGCAGTGTGCGGTGGCGTCGGCCGGCAGTGGTCCTAAAGAAGCGAATTATGGCAGCAGTGTTGGGATGTTGAGCTTGCGCAGTCCTCGATCCGTTAAGTATGTCACAGAACAAAGGTGACGAGACAGGAAATCAGCATCTTAACGGGCAGAACCGCGTCGATGCACTACTGTAAAATCGTACTCTTGAAGTTGCATTCGTAATCGTTGCATGAGAATGATTGACACACTACAGCCAAGTGAGCGCGTTATTGTCCGTTACGATAGTAAAGTTCCGGCCATATAGGTAGGGTCGGAACTTCTCGATCGCCCAGACGACGGCGAGGCATTACAGTTCGAAAGAATGCCGGCGGCGTTCAATATCAGAGCTGGAGGCTGGCATAAGCAAGGGCCCTCTGGTCGGCAGACTCGTATTCCACGCAGGAGGACTGCGCTGAATCCATCATGGCTGGCATCCGCGTGGAGGATGGTTGGGGCCGATTCATCGAAATGGAGCCACGTAGGAAGTTCGGGGAGGGCATGTTTGACATCCAGGAACGCGAGCTGTTGGGCCGCTGCCCAGCTCCACGTGGCATTCTGCTTCAGCATGGTACTCATCGGAGCGCTTCACGTGGCAAAATTTGGAATGAAGCGACGGAAATTGGAGGCAAATACAAAGATACTTTTCAGCTCCTTGTGAGTGGTGGGAGCTTTGTAAGCCGTGAGCGCCTGCATCTTCTACGGATCGGGACGAATGCCATGCCGGGTGAAAACGTAACCAAAGTATGCCACTGCCGCGAAACCGAAGAGGCGTTTTTTCGGCTTCAAGCGGAGGCTAGAAGAGTTAAAGGCCTCGAGGACAAGTTTGAGGTGTCGCTGGTGTTCGTCAAAAGTAGCCGCATGGAAAATTACGTCGTCTAGATAGACCAACGCCATCGTCCACTTCATATGGCCCAAAACGCGGTCCATGAGGCGCTGGAAATTGGCCGGAGCACTCAAGAGACGAAAGGGCATGCGGTTAAACTGGTAGAGGCCGTAGGGCGTCACAAACGTAGTCTTTTCCGCGTCGTCGGGGTGAACGGTTTCCTGCCAGTTTCCCGAGAGATGATCCGAGGTGGAAAAAGAGCGGTCCCCCTTCAGGATGCCCAGCGTGTCATCGAGGCCAGGCAGCGGATACACGTCTTGAACAAGTGGAAGAAATGCTTCGTGAAGACATCATCCTGGCTTTAAAGAGCCCCTGGGTGGCGCCGGAAGTTCTAGGGAGGAAGGAAGACCGTTCACTCCGATTCTGCATTGATTACCACCAACACCAGTATCACCAGCAACATAACAAAGAAGGACGCCTACCCCCTCCCCTGCGTCGACGACACACAAGACCGGCTCTCCAAAGCCGGGTATTTCTCGAAGACCGCATTGATCGCTCCGGATGGCCTCTTAAAGCTCAAAGTGATGCCATTTCTCAATTGGAAAATTTCTCTGGTATATATAGATGACGTGGTTACCTTCGCCTCGAACGTTGCAGAGCACCTAAAGAGGCTTCGAAAAGTAGTAGAGGCAATCCAGTCATCCTTTCTTACCTTGAAAGCATAAAATTGCCAGTTTTGCTTATGAAGAGCTGCTGTTTCTAGGCCACATTGTTAGCAAGCAGGGAGTACGCTCAGACCCGCAGAAAATAGCTGCTATCGCACTGTTTCCACTTCGGGCCGATAAGAAAGATTTGCGCTGATTCCTCAAACTGTGGTCGTATTAATGACGATTTTTCAAGAACATTTCGTGAATCGCCGATCCTCTCATTCAACTGCCAAAGGCAGGCCTACTACCATTTAAATGGGAAGCGCCGGAAGCGGAACCTTTCAAAGAACTTAAGCATCGTTTACAGTCCCCTCTGATCCTCGCGCACTTTGATGAAAATTCCTAGACTGAAGTGCATACCGGCGCAAGGAGCATAGGCCTAGGGATGGAGGAAAAAAAAACTAGGAGGGAGCACGTCACGCGATCAGCCTGTGCAAGCCATCCTCCTCTGACGCCGCTGCCGAGGGCCCTTTCGCGCACTGACTCTTTGAAAATAGGCCCTCCACAGTTACCAGACTGCCAGCCAGCTTTGGTCGCGGCACTTCTTACTGAACGTCCGTGCTCAGATGTAGCGCAGAAGCGCATCGCCTGTCTTGCAGCTTTGGCGGAATGTGTACCGAGCTCGAGGTTGTCTGAAGGCTCCGCGTTTCAACACTTCTGTTGATTATGCTCTTGAGTTTTTGGGTGCACTGTAGAAAACATCAAGTAAACATTTCATCAAAGGGTTCGTCGGTGGGCACTGTGCGCATTTGAACTAAGGCCGCTGTACGCTATACGTGTACGGTTCTCCAGTACCGACGTGAAGAGGCGTTTTCGTGGTCTTGTTAGAAATACAAATTGCTCATGCCCACTTTGAATGTCACTAGAATTCAGTATTTTTCCCAGCGGCGTGCGGCCGCGACCTCGTCACTGTTTAACTGTGGTTCATAAAGAGACTGGAGAGGAATTCTTTTCGTCGTTATACACACATACGAAGCGTTTATTTCAGCGCATCGAGAGTAGGCAAAGAAAAAGAGCCTCTAAAAAGGGCGCAGTGGCTTCCACAGCGCTCACGGCCGACGGGCGTGTTTAACGAGCGCTCCGGTGCGCTGCGCAAGACTCTATTTCTCGGGCAGGCGGACTTCGGCCCGCCCATGGGCCCGCCGTTCTCCGCTATTCTCGAGTCACAAGTCGCGCCGAATACGCTCGCGCACATACGCGGTCCCGGCGTGAAATGCAGAAGTAAATTATTTCTCTCGTTGTCGAGAGAGAGTGCCGGCGGCTTTACGTCTGCCCCTGCGAGGGGTCTCCCGGCCCTCGACTTTAGCTTATTTGTCGGTTTCGGAGCCGATGCTCCGAGTTGACGCGGTGATGTGGGCTCACGCCGTTGTTCGAGAACTGGCTGCCCTTGTCGGAAGACGATGGAAGATACCGTCCTATAGAATAATGCAGCTTTCATTACTGCGACCTGGCAGGCGCTGCTGTTAGTGACAGTAGCAAGAGTTAACTGTTTGCGATTCTGATAAGGCCCCCAGGACGGCGTTCTTCCGAACGGATCCTGCATCCCGGCACGCAGTATTTCATTGCGCAGCTCAGGCGACCCAGCCGCACTTCACGAAACACGGTGGCACTGAGGCACTGGCCTCGCGGCGCATACAAATCTCCAAGCTCCATGGCCTGTGTGCGCTTGACAAATTTCTAGCGCTGCCGTGTTGGTCGTCTGACACAATACAACAAGAGAGCGAAACAGAAACCGAAATCCGGCTAAGAGCTACCGCTGTCTTGTCACGCGAGGGCCTATCTGTCATGATGCTTTCCCTTATATTTTTTTGTGACTAGGCTTCAAGATTCTGAGGTCACGCTCCTCTGTTGAAAATTCCAGCAAAAGTCACGTTGGAGAAAACGGTGGGCCGAATGGAAGTGTTGGTTTCCACGTTGGAGAAAACGGTGGGCCGAATGGAAGTGGTGGTTTCCACGTTGGGTGCTGGTGGAGCGAATGGGAGAGATGCTGGATGCACTAATGGCGACGTTGGGCACCCTGGATTGAGTGGAAATTTTGGTGGCTGCAGTGGCACTTTCAGTAAACAATATTGGGCTGAATAGAAACCACGCTGGACACTTCAGTGAACACGATGGGACGGGATGGCCTTGGTGGTATCCATCGTGATTATCTCGATGGGCCTGGCAGGCAACACTGGACTATGTGGAAACCACGGTGGGAGCCTATGGATGTGTATAGTCGCGAGAAAAAATATTAGCACAGATCACTGGCGATCAGAATTCGTATATCTCACCACGCGGCGCTGCGGTACGCAGAACTGCCTAACGGGCAGTTTCCATGTTTGCAGCCTAGGGGGGACGGCAGGAAGTAAGCTTTATCAAGCGTGCACCGCCCGAGCGTTGAAGTGCCGACCCTACGTGACTGTGCTTGCGGAATTTATTTTGGCTCGGTTATCGTAAGCAAAGATTGCTTCTTTTTATTACTGTTTTTTTATGTCCGCGATGGTTTGTCAAAAGGAACTCGCGGGAACAATAGATGATAGCGCTGCTTTTAGTCAGTAATTTTGGTGTCCGTGGCAGTCCGCAGTAATTTTACTGTCCGTGGCAGACCCCCTTAATACTGTAGAATGGGAACGGTCCGGCACTCTCGTTATCAGACTCTCCGCCACCCCCAGTGCCAGGCGTTGTCATTCCGGCCCTCTGGTGTTCCGTCATGTGTGCTAATCTTTTTTACCCGCGACTGTACCTACTTGTTTGGCATGGCACAAACCATGGCTGCATTTGAATGGCCGATGCTCGGCAGCAGATACTGCATGCATGTGCCTATATGGTTGACAAAATGAAACTCATCAGTGCACTAACAATCTCAGTGGGTCCAATCCATCAAACGTACACTTGGCACTTTATGCTGTTAGAATAAAAACTGCAAGACAAATTTCTCTTTTTTACACGTGCATTTGTTGACTTGACAATTTCACAAAATTTTTTTAAAAAGTAACGACTTATATACTTGGGCTTAGATTACCATTAGCAAAACATTTGAGAAAAAGTTTACCTTCATTGTTCACAAAATAATAAATTGCAGGTTTGCAGAGCCCTGCATGCCTGAATCCAAACACTCAATTTCATTCAGAAAATTTTATTGAGCGTGCATTTCAAGACATTACTAATTCAATTAACAAAATTGTTAAACACATAGCTGGCTACACAGCTTCTTTGTAGTAGGGTTACGAATACAAATATATACACAGAATATTTCGACAAGGCTGCACTTTTATACATGCACCTTGGTACACAATTACCAGTACAACACTGTTTTTCAAAACAGAAATGCAGATATATATAAACACAATATGAGGATCTAAATTACACAGCATATTTCATACCAAGAATTGATTTGGTTTTCACGTTGGAAGAGAGAACTCCACTATAGGAAATGCACACCTTAACTGTAGTCTCAAGAAAGCATATACCATGGAGGTTGTTCTCTCGACGCGCGTTTCAACGCTGCCGCCTCGCACGTCATGCTGCCGATCAAACAGCGTCACCATGTTTTTACGACAACCTGCTCTCTACGACTGCTACGTTGGGTACTTTGTTAGCCTTGCTGATCTCCCATCAACATAAAAAAAAAACTTCCCCATACAAACAGAAATCGGCATGTAATTTCGTGAATGAGCAAAGCAGCAAGCGATACTGCCGTGAGAACTCATGCATTTTTCAACCGCAGCGCAAGCAACAGGTCGTTAATTCGCGCGTTTCTACCAGTGGTAATTGCTCGCAATCGCTGCAATATCTGTGGATGCCGATACGGCTGAATACCCAATAAAAATACCGAAAATAAAATAAAAAGTAGGATACAAGCTTTTTCACAACGAAACCGAAACAGAAACTGGTTGTCACCGCCAGGTGGCTGCCGGTAGCTGTTTTTCTGTATAACCCTCATGGCGGTTCGGGTGCTGCGTCGCGTGCGTCGCGCTTCGGGGCTTGCTACATTTCGCTACTTGGATTGTGAGCCGTCGTGAACTGTGTTGTGGTTTGCGTGTGTTTCTTCTGGCACAAGGGTGCACAATCGCGCAGTGCTGTCGACGTATCCTATTCGAGGCAAAGGGTAATTTTTCTGGTCTCTCTAACGTTTCAGTCTGTGCGCTTCTCTGTGTAGTCCAGGATGGGTGTCCAGGCACAAAGACGCGCGGGCACTGTCGCGGTGGAAATGTTCCAAATAAGGCCTGGAATATTTTCTTCTGTGTGACTGCGTGGTAGAGTGTGCCGGCTACGTAGCACTCGTGCTGAACTCTCACTGGTTGGTGTAGTGCCCGTGACACGAAGGCAAACAGCGTTCTGCACGACTACGCAATCATCTGAAAAGGTAAGCAGTACTCGTGCTTTATCCGAAGCATATAATGCTGGAACGGTGACCTGTCGTACTGCTGCAGTATTCGTGTTCAATGTTATAAAAAGCGTTTAAGGCGTTTTTGTTGTCGCCGCGGTGAGTTGCTCTGTCGCTGTTGGTACTTGTTTTGGCAAAGGGGATGCGACCGTGCGTGCGCTAGCTTTGCATGATTTTGGTATGCGCATGTTTGCGCGTTTTGTTTCTTGTTGAGCACAGATTTGTCCACGTATATGCCTCGTTCTACGCGTTTCTGCCCATGCTTGTTCACACCACCGCGCACGTTTCAAGGACCGGCACTTTGGCTGTGCGTAAAATGTATGATTGTCTTTCAAGATAGCGTTAGCACTTTGAGGGGGATTGAAACACTTTTTATTCGCCGCGGTTTTTGCTTGGCCCTAGAGTGTTGAACCTTAGGTCGTGGGGTCGATCCTGATGGCAGTAGCCGCATTTCGATTTAGGTGAAATGAAAAAAAGAATGCCCCTGTGCTGTGCGATGTCAGCTCATGTTAAGAAATTCTAGGTGGATTAAATTAATCCGGAACCCTCCAATGCGATCAGTGGCCATTTTCCGCATCTGAATTCAAACCCCACTATAAATGAAGCACTGTCTCAGGTTGCAGTTACTAACGAAAGTTAATTTCCGGCCGTCAGGATCTAATTTTGAAATCAGTATGTGAACATATTTTTTTTTTATGATGCCGATAGCGTTTCTGGCTACCCAGAGTATAGTATCTTGCATTTCGATCATCTGCTGTTTGAAAATTGGTTTCTGAGGAAAAGAAGTGACGCAATAATTGTCTCAGTTATTACGATGTTTATCTATGCTTTCGAACGCAAATTGTTTTGCTCATAGCAAGATTCCTTTACTAGTGCTAGGGGAACTGATGCATTTTAAACAGGGTAGTTTTCCTTTGTATTGAGGCGTATTCTTGGGCAAATATATTTTTCCTGATCTTTTTACATTCATGTGATATTCACTGTTAAACCGAGTTCGCATGCTTGTTTTTGTACTCCTGTCATAGTGATAATGGGAAATTGGTATCCGCAGGTGGCACATCTGTCTTCCAGTCCGAATCAATGGCATGGATTTTGTGGCCACCAGATGAAGTCAAAAGCTGTGTTGTAAGTTGTTACTGCATTGTGCTTTGTTTTTGTTGTTGCCATGAAATGTTCTCTTACTTTCATTGCTCTTTTCCTTAATGCTACTGCTTGGAGCAGTTTGGATAGCTCTGGCCTGACATGTTTACATGTTTATATAAGTAATATTAGGATGCTGTCAGAATGGGCCGGTTGCAGGCCATTTGAAGTTTTACATTCAATATTGCTCGTCTTTTAACCGTTGCATTCTATGCATGAAGTGCGAAATGTCTGCATGTTTTTGGCTGCATTATGTGATACTATTTGACTACGAATATTATCATTATGATTCATGTGTGTTAACTTAAATATGTGTTTTTATGCCACTCATCGCAGGTCACAGATGTAAAAGAAAAAGTTCCCACATGAGAACTGGTTTCATTACTGCTGCCTTGTTTTTGCTGAGCATGGAGAGCTGAGATAATTGGTTCTGGGTAGAATTATGAGACATCATTCCAGTGTACAAAAACACATGAACGAAGAGAATAGACTCCATGGACCCCAGACTTCAACTGAGGTTGACTCCACAACATGAGCTTTTTACATGCAAAGTGGTACTAGTGACCCCTGTGGCTGAAAAGTGTTTCCTCGACCAGGTAACAATTATTCAAGGTTGCAAAAACAAAAACATAGGCGTAAGGTTAACTTGTCACTCAAGTTGAATGCATTGGCGTGACTAAACATTGCCTACCTGGCTGACCCAACACACATTTTCGTTGAGATAATCTTTTTCTTTTTCTGCCTGCCTGCTCCAGTCGCCTTACTTCGGCATTGACGCTGTCACGACTCTTTGACAGCATCAATGCGCAAGTAAGGAGACTGGAGCAGGCAGTTTTCACAGGAGAAATTGTAGCCTTAGTGGTAGAAAGCCAGGTTCGAGAGATGAAGTGTGCTGGGCAGCGCAAGCCGGAAGACAACGCACATTCGCAACAGTAACCTGTCATTGTGCCCTATTGCCATCAGGTGTCACACCGCCTCAAGAAGGCCAGTGACAAACACGATGTACGTGTCGTATTTTCAGCTTGGGAAAGCTGGGATGCATGTGCGACCTGATAAATGACGTTACGAAAAAGCCTGCCTACAAAACTAAGCACACCAAACCCCTCGTTAAACATGAGGTTGGCATGGTGTACAGCGTCCTCCTTGCCTGTGGCAAACATTACATTAGACAGACGAGGCTTGCATCAATGAACGCTTGCTTGAACATCGCAGGATAGCTGATTCATTAAGTGGCTGAGGTCATTTAGCTGAGCACATTCGCCTTTGCTCGCACAAGCGCGCATGCAAGGCGTTTTTGAAAGAAACACATGCCTTGTGAAAGTTTAGCACTTGAAAGAGCTCGGAAATTTTTTAAGCCTTTTGTATCTGCTGAAAAAGAGAATTACGTCAGCAGCCCTTCTGCAGCGTACCAGAAAAAGAAATAGATTATCTGGAGGCAAATATGTTTGCTGGATCAGCAAGGTAGGTGATGCATACGCGTGCCGATGTGTTGAATGTGAGTGGCAAGATACCTTTGCCCCTATGTTTTTTTGTGTTTTGGTTTTTGCCGTCCTGAATAATTGTTATCTGGTCGCGGAAATACTTTTCAGCTCCAGGGATCACTAGTACCCCTTTGCACATAAAAAGCCTGTGTTGTGGAATAAACCTCAGTTGCAATATGGTGTCCATGAAGTCTACTCTCTTCATCCGTGTGATTTTGTGTGCCGGAATGATGTCTCATAATTCTCCCTTGTTTTCAGTGAATAAGGAGGGCTTCTGGTGTCTCTTTTTTGTATGTGATGGTTATAACAAAGTGGCTACCCATAAACTGTCATTTTGGGCTTAATTGAAGGATCCTTGGGAATTTGTTTGACAGCATATTCCGTGGGCACTTTCTTGAGAAAAATCAGTTATTTGTTACCCATTTCACTGCATTAACCATTGCTTCTCATCACGTCTCGACAGTCATTGATAAGCACAAGCTTTCGAGTACCTGAGGGCTGTGTGAGAAGCCTTCTGACATACTTTAAACTACTGAGGATATCTGAAGACAGATTTTACCAATAATAGACCCTTTAGAAAATTCAGTCTGGCAACTCGGCAGGCATCATCATCAGCAACTTTCGTCGGCGCCGGGCGCCATATTTTGGGCGCCTTTGGCTGGAAGACGCGCAGCTGTAGCGCTCTGCACAGCCTTTGCACTAGTTTCCACCTTGTGGCATGTCTGGTTGCGTTTGTGAAAGCGATGGCGGAAAGTTTGCAGTGGTCGAGGGATCTGACTGTCATCCCGGGCGGATTTTCGGAAAGGCTTTTGGACTCCTATTGTCCGGCCGCACCTCTCAGCGAAGCTACAAGCCGGTATTACTGCGATCCGTTGACAGGCGGAAAATTTGCAGTGGTCGAGGGACCTGAGTCATTCCCGGCGGATTTTCGGAAAGGCTTCTGGACTCCTATCGTCCGACCGCACCTCTCAGCGAAGCTACAAGCCGGTATCAATGCGATCCGTCGACAGTGCGCGTTGCCGTGTCACCCTGCAGGTCGAATCTACTGTCGATAAAGGAGGGATAACAACACTTGGACCGGACTCGACTACGAGCAGGCGCACTGCAGGGCGAAATGCGTGTGGATCCGGATACGGGCGCTCGATCAGCAGTGCCGGTGCGCTAGCCGTCGGTGCGAAACAAGTCGCGTTGTAGTTGTACACCATCTATGCCTAGCGACGACTAGGGCAGTCGGGGACCAGCGCGCAGTTCGTCGCCCGGCGTTGCCGCAGGCGGTGTCGTTGCCGAAAGCTCCACTCTAGCACAGGCATCCTGTCGTTGCTAGAATCTAGCAACCATCCTTTCTGGTAGCATGGCTGTTTTGTATTTTCTTGTGCGAACGTGAAGTAAGCCGAGCCTGCCGGCCGGCTTGGATCACTTCTGCCGGCGTCATAAAAACGAGCTAATGAGTGTTCTCGACGTAAATAATAAACCCTAGGATAGGGAAATGAGAAAAGATACCGTATTTCTGGGTCATTGGTCAATACCGAGTTGCTGGTAAAAGTGACAACTGTGGTACGAGCGAATTTGTTGCGAGAACCGCCTCGAAGCTGCCGCTGGCCCGACGCCGGGGTCCGGCTCGACTGGCTCCCGCTAGCTCCGCTGCTGAAGGCGCCGTAGAAATTGACCATACTATTATTTTATTGTGAGATGATGCCGTTGACAGCAAAGCGGAGTGAAGAATAGGCCTTCAATCATAGCGCAGGCGACTTCCGAAGCGCCGGCCCCTGCCGCTTCGATGCGAAGCAGCCTATAGGCCTAGCGACGACCACGGTAGACAGGCAGCCGCAGAGCTCATCGCCCGGAGCGCCCGCGAGCGGGGCTGTTGCCGAAAGCTCGCAACATCAGCTGGCATGCTTTGTCGCCGCTCGAGTATAGCTGGCAGTCTTTCTGGTAACAAGGCGATGCCGTTTTTTCTTGCAATATTTGTACACCAAGCCAAGCAGCGCTCAGGCACTGCTGCGCTGCGGCGAAGTGCGACACCGGTTGTGGGCGGAGCTTGGGCAGAGCGGCGCAGCAGTGCTTGCCGCTGCGTGTGTCCCTGCTTGCTGTGGTGTGGCAGTTCAGAAGCGGCGACCGGAGCGTGTTGCCGGACATGTGTCTCCTGCCTTAGCCAGAGTGCATAGGCCCTGACCGAAAGAAAACACAAAGCTGCTGCTGCTGCACTCCGCCTATGTCGCCGTCGTTTGCTGCATGCTCGCAACGGAGAGAACGACGGCGCTCCTCGCCGCGCCGCATCGTCGTGCTCTCTTTCGTGCACACGGAACTCTCTATGAATGGACGTGGATGCTTGAAAATCCAAAACAAGCGCGTTTGAGCTACGTTTTGATTTTCTGACGCGCCGAAACAGTCGCCAGCATCGGAATGCATGTACTCGAGTGCGCCGAAGGTGGCATCTTTATTTTTGTGCTCACTATACAGCGGAGCGGCTACACGGTAGAAGGAACCTTTCGCTGCTCTTTCAATACTTATATAATTTATTTTAATGCGAAAACGAACAGGTCACGGACGAGAAGAATGAAGCATGCAGCTACTCCGTGCGCTCCGTGCTCTGGAAACACAGCTTGCTTCCGTGCGCGTCTCTTCTCCGCGCTGGCTGCAGAAAGGCACACAGCAGCATGCCGGCATCGCGACTATAGCTTGGTGCAGAGAGCCAGTGTCAAGGAACATGGCTAGGACACAGAAACAAGAAAACTGAGCTTGCTGTGACTTCGCCGGGCGCCGTACTTTCCAATCTGGCCCGAGCGCATACCGGCAGGCGTATGCCCAAGTAATGGCGGAGGTACCGCGGTTTGCGCGCCACACACCAGATGGCGCTGAATTTTCTAAAGGGTCTATTGTTAGCGAATCCAAACCTCTTGGTTCTATCCCTGACAACCTGAAGCTGACCTGTCAATAATTAAGGCTGGAAACCGTTCTGATCCCCAAACTGTTCTCCTATTTTATTGATGTGCATTTTGCATGAACTGTTAGAGCACGAAATGAGTCCGCATATTACTTGCCACCATAATTCAAACTAATATTTCTAAACCAGTCATCAGGGCTCCCATTCTCTTTACTCATGTGCAATCCAACTTTTTGAATTCACAACAGATTATCACCCAAATTTAGATTCTTTATTTTAGGCAAGTGTCATCGACTTCAATTTCTCCAAAGCTTTTCATGTTTGTCATTATAACCTTTTAGCTACACTCTCATGATTGAGCCTTCATTCTTTGATATTAGTGTAGATTCATTGCTTCCTGTTCTACGGCTGGCCTTAAAAAACTATTGTACTTCTTGTCTTATGAAGCCCAGCATATCAATATGCAAAATCATAAGGCGCCCCTCATCCTGAGTCACTTTGGGATGTTAAACCCCCATAAACCAAACCAAGCACATTACTAAAGTACATTAATATTAGCCATTCAATAACAGTTTTTGTCTTTATGTCCCAACCTTGTCTTTATGACTGCATTATTCAGAAGGATGCCCCAACTATCTCAGCTACTCTGACTGTATTGACTTTTGCAAGACGGATGAATGGGCTTGTTTGTAATTCGTGTCAAAACAGCGCAAAGAAGAGAAAGATGAGGAAGGAATGCGACGGTGCGAGTGCTGACTTTCAAGAAGGTTTTTTGGAAAGCACATCAAAATATATACATTGTGGCCTAAAAAAAGAATGAAGAAAGGGCGCCTTGTAACATTCACTTTGGATCTGTCAAAAACAAAACGAAAGTTGAATATCAAGCATTTAAGAGCATGAACTCTTTCTTAGGGAGCGATAAAGAAGGTGTGTTAACACATTGATTGCGTTTTTTATACAATTTCAGTGGCCTCGATCATCTCATGCACAAACTTTTCTGTGTCTGTCTAGCACAATGCAGCACGTGAATTACGCCTCACAGCAATCAGGATGTGGCAAACGATCGCAGTCGCGAAAGTGAAACATCAGATTCCCTCTGCTAGCTTTGTTCGCATCGTAACGGTGGTCTTTTGACCTCTCATTGGCACCTCTGCTAGTTTCTTGCTGAAGTTGATACATTAGCCAGATGGTTCAACTTTAGATTATTACATAGTTTCTGGGCTCTGGACATTGCTATTAACAAATAAGCTGCTGTGTGACACTTGAACTCAGAATTAACTGCCTCCGTTGCCTTGGACAGAAAGACGCCTTTAGACATGACCACAAAACCACCTTCTTTATCAGCAGTTGAATGCGATAAGGCCCACCGTCTTAAACCCGTTACAGTTCAGCCTGCGGGCAAGTTCCTGGCATGGTTCAAACCACGACACCCCATCAACCAACGCCCCCTGAAACACACCTGTCACGCTCAGGTCCAGGCACAGGAAGGCAAGACGTCAAAGTATGGCAAACAGCTCCAAAATAGTCCTCTTCGAAGGAACAATGGCAAATTTTGGCCCGTAAATGCTTCAAGCAGCAGACGAGGCAGCAACTCAGCGTCGACATTGTGCACCTTGTTTTCAGACACTCGTGCCTTGGCTTCTCTGCTCCGGGCTAGTGAGCGTAAAGTGGCTGCAAAGTGGCATTCCAGATGGCTTTCACCTGGTCAACGGTGCGTGACACCGTCAACCAGCCACTCCCTGGCTTGTTTTCAGGCACAAGAGTTTGACAACAAGGTGCACACCTTCAGCTTTGAGTCGCTGCATCGTCTGGTCCTTGAAGTGCTCATGGACCAAAATTTTCCGTTCCTCCGAAGAGAACTATTGTGGAGATGCTTGCCATGGTTTGACGAGTTGCCTTTTCCACGCCCAGACCTAAGTGTGACAGGTGTGTTTCGGGGTGTTTTGATGAAGTGTCACGGTTTGAACCCTCTTTAGGAACTTGCCCACAGGCCGAACTGTGTCGTATTTAAGAGGGTGGGCCCTCTTGCTTTCAACTGCTGATAAACGGTGGTTTTGTGGTCATATCGAAAGGCGCCTTTCACTCCAAGGCCACAGATGCAGTGTATTCTGAATTTGAGTGCCACTTACTATCTGATTTGTTAAAAGCAAAGTCCAATGCCAAGAAACATTAACAATCTAGAGTTTAACCACCAGGCTAATGCCATCAACTTCAGTAAGAAAAATTGTCCAGCTATCTTCTTTACCGCAAAGACCCATAAAGGTGACTGCTCCTTGAGGGTTTATGAGGGTTTAAGAGAATGGAACCTGTCAGAAACAAATCGCCTTCTCTTTGCGACATAAAATTAAGTTGCTGAGCATTGATGACTCCTCTCGTGTAAAATCTGCAGAGAAAGTAACGCAGTTTCTACACAATAACTCTCGCACCAGTTTCATGGGGTGCTATGTTGACATCAATGATTTATATTACGCCATCCCTCAATCGGGATCAATAATGTGTTGAAGAATTCATTAACCGAAATGGAGCAGTGGCATTCCAAACGTCTCAGGCGTTTTCGTGAATACTTTTTTGTCGCACTTTTAAGCTCATACCTTCAGTCCACCTTTATTACATTTCAGAATAGCTTGTTTTTGCAAAAAAAACTGTATTAGCGCCGCTGTTACGTGGCTTATTGCAGGATCTCCAATCCTGACGAAGCATTGTCTAAGGTGAGAGAGGAGTTCAGTCAAAGCCTCAGTCCACTTTGAATCACCACTGAAATTATAGAGGATATGTCATTACATTTATTGGATCTCAATCTTGGGTGGCTACACTTGTTGGGGTTACGAGCCAAGGGAAAACAAGCTACTTTTACCATTTCCTTCGGTTCAGTCTAAGCTGGTCAAGAGGTGTCACTAACCTTTGCTTCAAAAATTCCTTAATGAAATCCTGTTTGATTGCCATGACATCCAGTTTTGCCCAGCTCATATGCCGTTTGTCCTTTACTGGATATTCAGAACCTTTGTCAGTGTCTTTAGCCGATATTGCTTTAAACAGAAGTTGAATCATTCCTTTTGTGCCCCCGTCGAGACTGTAACTCCCAAAAGGAAGTGTGTACGTACCTGTTCCCTACATCCACAATTGGTCGCACCGGTTAAATAGGCAGTCGAGTTGGCGTTGATATTGTTTTTCTAAACCTATGAAGTTTCAGTACCTGTAGTCAACCGTGATTATCCATCAGAGTCTCATCGCGCACTGCACAGAAGACATAGTGTGTTCGAACGCCTTGAAATGCGGCTATGTTTACATTGGGAAAACAGGCAGTGTGTCACTGAGAGGTTTAAAAGACCACCACGACGATGTGAACAAAGCTTGCGGGAGAACTTTGATGATTCACTGTCGCAATTGCAATTGTTTGCCAGATCCTAAACCGCTGTGAACCCGAATTCATGTTTGCATTTTGCCTGACAGACACAGAAGTTTGTGCGTGAGATAATCGAGGCCGCTGAAATTTAAAAAAAAAAACCGCAATCACTGTGTTAGCACACCTTCTTTATCGCTTCCTAAGGAAGAGTTCATGCTCTTAAATGCTTCTTTGTCAGTTTTTGTTTTGTTTTCAACTCATGCAATGTGGTTGACACAAGGTGCCCTTTTTTCGTTGTTTTTTTAGGCCACAGTGTATATATTTTGACGTGGTTTCCAATACACATTGGCGATAGTCAGCACTCATGCCATCGTATTTATTCCTTCGTTTTCCTTGTCTTGTCTGCATTGTTTTGTCACAACGTATTGACCTCCTTTCCCACCTCTAGAGTTAATGGCATGGAGAAACCTTAACCAGATGCAGCCCCACATACTTGGAGCATGTCACGATACATGCTGCTGGCACCACAAAGGCACTCGGGTTTGTCAGGAGATGTCATGATCTGTGTGCTCTTGCCGTGCTGCGCAGTTTATGCATAAAAATTTGATTGATTCCAAACTGAAGTATTCCCTAGCTCTTTCAATTTTGCACCAAACTGTTTGAAGCTACGCCAACAACTCCCTTAATCCAACAGCGACACTTGGTACAGCATATGTGTAATCAGTCATCTCATGTGACCACCAGACATCACTGCATAAAGGGGGAAATCGCTCGTTTAGGTGTGTTCCATATACTCTACAATACTTTTCCACAACTTAATGTTAACTGTTGCTGCCCCGCTTCAGACCAGGATGCCATCACCACTAAATCAAGAAATTTTTCCTGTTCCCATTAAAGAATAAATTGGCTACCTCACCACATTTTCATTGCATGTGGTCCCTCAAAATTATGAAAATAAGTGATATCGCTTGGAGCATTGACACTGGTTTGTTTTACCTTTTGTTTGCTGCTGTTTTTATTTTTTGCAACTGATGTATCAATGGATTGTATGCCTCTTTTCGTAGTGTATCGTCTGCGACATCTCAGCTGTGCTACTGCAGTCACCCTTCTGATGTTACCTTTATATTGTCCCTCTTATTAATACCCCACTAAAAGCCTTCAGAGGACAAAAAACGATGGCTTTTTTATTTTGCTCATTATGGCACACGTCAGGCTTATGTTTACGGATATAGGAGAGGCCTTTGTCTTGCAGTGGTGCTAGTTATGCTGCTGATGATGGTACTTAATGACGAGCATACGATATATTGAATAAGAACCTCAAATTATTTTTCTTCTTGAGTGGGAATAGCTTCAGTGGTTCTTGATTTAGGTTCACTTTATTCCTGTGGCCACAATACGGAGTTTACTTTTTTAGCACTCTAATACTGGCAAGAATAAAAAGTTGTGGATCTTAATTCTTTCATTTGAATCTTTTCTGCAGAGTGCATCGCCCAGTTTTCCCAAGCCCTCATGCACCGGTGGTACATCAACAAGGCTGTTTCATGGGGCCCAGCTGCATTGACAAGTGGCTAAAGAAGAGCAAGAGGAGCATGAACAGAAAATAAAACTGGCTGTAGGAGCTTCATCTATTTTGAAATTTGCTGTCTCATTGCGACAGACATAACATTATGGCATGGCCCCTGCCCAACATCTCCCAGTCATTCCAATCTACCCACTCATGACTGGGCAGGTTGGAATGCCTGGGCAGGTTGGAATGACTGGGCACGTTGGAATAACTGGGGACGTTGGAATGACTGGGCACGTTGGAATGACTGGGCACGTTGGAATGACTGGGCACGTTGGAATGATTGGGCACGTTGGAATGACTGGGCACGTTGGAATGACTGGGCACGTTGGAATGATTCGGCACGTTGGAATGATTGGGTAGGTTGGAATGACTGGGAGATGTTGGGGCAGGGGCCATGGGGCAATGTTATGTCTGTCGCAATGAGACAGCAAATTTCAAAATAGATGAAGCTCCTACAGCCAGTTTTATTTTGTGTTCATGCTCCTCTTGCTCTTCTTTAGCCACTTGTCAATGCAGCTGGGCCCCATGAAACAGCCCTGTTGATGTACCACCGGTGCATGAGAGCTTGGGAAAACTGGGCGATGCACTCTGCAGAAAAGATTGAAATGAAAGAATTAGGATCCACAAGTTTTTATTCTTGCCAGTATTAGAGTGCTAAAAAAGTAAACTCTGTATTGTGGCCACAGGAATAAAGTGAACCTAAATCAAGAACCACTGAAGCTATTCGCACTCAAAAAGAAAAATAATTTGAGGTTCTTATTGAATATATCATATGCTCGTCATTAAGGACCATCATCAGCAGCATAACTAGCACCACTGCAAGACAAAGGCCTCTCCTATATCCCTAAACATAAGCCTGACGTGTGCCATAATGAGGAAAATAAAAAAGCCATCGTTTTTTGTCCTCTGAAGGCTTTTAGTGGGGTATTAATAAGAGGGACAATATAGAGGTAACATCAGAGGGGTGACTGCAGTAGCACAGCTGAGATGTCGCAGACGATACACTAAGAAAAGAGGCATACAATCGATTGATACATCAGTTGCAAAAAATAAAAACAGCAGCAAACAAAAGGTAAAACAAACCAGTGTCAATGCTCCAAGCGATATCACTTATTTCCTGAATTCTGAGGAACCACATGCAATGAAAATGTGGTGAGGTAGCCAATTTGTTCTTCAATGCGAACAGGAAACATTTCTTGATTTAGTGGTGATGGCATCCTGGTCTGAAGCGGGGCAGCAACATTTAACATTAAGTTGTGGAAAAGTATTGTACAGTATATGGAACACACCTAAACGAGCGATTTCCCCTTTTATGCAGTGATGTCTGGTGGTCATATGAGATGACTGATTACACATATGCTGTACCAAGTGTCGCTGTTGGATTAAAGGGAGTTGGTGGCGTAGCTTCAAACAGTTTGGTGCAAAATTGAAAGAGCTACGGAATACTTCAGTTTCGAATCAATAGAATTTTTATGCATAAACTGCGCAGCACGGCAAGAGCACACAGATCATGACATCTCCTGATAAACCCAAATGCCCTTGTGGTGCCAGCAGCATGTATCGTGACATGCTCCAAGTATGTGGGGCTGCATCTGGTTAAGGTTTCTCCATACCATTAACCCTAGAGGTGGGAAAGGAGGTCAATACGTTGTGACAAAACAATGCAGACAAGACAAGGACAACGAAGGAATAAATACGATGGCATGAGTGCTGACTATCGCCAATGTGTATTGGAAACCACGTCAAAACACTATGGCCTATGGCCAAAACACACTATGGCCTAAAAAAACAACGAAAAAAGAGCACCTTGTGTCAACCACATTGCATGAGTTGAAAACAAAACAAAAACTGACAAAGAAGCATTTAAGAGCATGAACTCTTCCTTAGGAAGCGATAAAGAAGGTGTGCTAACACAGTGATTGCGGTTTTTATTTTAATTTCAGCGGCCTCGATTATCTCACGCACAAACTTTTCTGTGTCTGTCAGGCAAAATGCAGAACATGAATTCCGGTTCACAGCGTTTAGGATCTGGCAAACAATTGCAATTGCGACAGTGAATCATCAAAGTTCTCCCGCAAGCTTTGTTCACATCGTCGTGGTGGTCTTTTAAACCTCTCAGTGACACACTTGCCTGTTTTCCCAATGTAAACATAGCCGCATTTCAAGGCGTTCGAACACACTATGTCTTCTGTGCAGTGCGCGAAGAGACTCTGATGGATAATCTCGGTTGACTACAGGTACTGAAACTTCATAGGTTTAGAAAAACAATATCAACGCCAACTCGACTGCCTATTTAACCGGTGCGACCAATTGTGGATGTAGGGAACAGGTACGTACAAACTTCCTTTTGGGAGTTACAGTCTCGACGGGGGCACAAAAGGAATGTTTCAACTACTGCTTAAAGCAATCGGCTAAAGACACTGACAAAGGTTCCGAATACCCAGTAAAGGACAAACGGCATATGAGCTGGGCAAAACTGGATGTCATCGCAATCAAACAGGATTTCATTAAGGAATTTTTGAAGCAAAGGTTAGTGACACCTCTTGACCAGCTTAGACTGAACCGTAGAAAATGGTAAAAGTAGCTTGTTTTCCCTTGGCTCGTTAGCCCAACAAGTGTAGCCACCCAAGATTGAGATCCAATAAATGTAATGACATATCCTCTATAATTTCAGTGGTGATTCAAAGTGGACTGAGGCTTTGACTGAACTCCTCTCTCACCTTAGACAATGCTTCGTCAGGATTGGAGATCCTGCAATAAGCCACGTAACAGCGGCGCTAATACAGTTTTTTTTGCAAAAAACAAGCTATTCTGAAATGTAATAAAGGTGGACTGAAGGTATGAGCTTAAAAGTGCGACAATATTATTCACCAAAACGCCTGAGACGTTTGGAATGCCACTGCTCCATTTAGGTTAATGAATTCTTCAACACATTATTGATCCTGATTGAGGGATGGTGTAATATAAATCCTTGATGTCAACATAGCACCCCATGAAACTGGTGCGAGAGTTATTGTGTAGAAACTGCGTTACTTTCTCTGCAGATCTTACACGAGAGGAGGCATCAATGCTCAGCAACCTAATTTTATGTCGCAAAGAAAAGGCGATTTGTTTCTGACAAGTTCCATTCTCTTAAACTACAACCCTCAAGGAGCAGTCACCTTTATGGGTCTTTGCGGTAAAGAAGATAGCTGGACAATTTTTCTTACTGAAGTTGATGGCATTAGCCTGGTGGTTAAACTCTAGATTGTTAATGTTTCTTGGCATTGGGCTTTGCTTTTAACAAATCAGATAGTAAGTGGCACTCAAATTCAGAATACACTGCATCTGTGGCCTTGGAGTGAAAGGCGCCTTTCGATATGACCACAAAACCACCGTTTATCAGCAGTTGAAAGCAAGAGGGCCCACCCTCTTAAATACGACACAGTTAGGCCTGTGGGAAAGTTCCTAAAGAGGGTTCAAACCGTGACACTGCATCAAAACACCCCGAAACACACCTGTCACAGTCAGGTCTGGGCGTGGAAAAGGCAACTCGTCAAACCATGGCAAGCATCTCCACAATAGTTCTCTTCGGAGGAACGGAAAATGTTGGTCCATAAGCACTTCAAAGACCAGACGAGGCAGCGACTCAAAGCTGAAGGTGTGCACCTTGTTGTCAAACTCCTGTGCCTGAAAACAAGCCAGGGAGTGGCTGGTTGACGGTATCACGCACCGTTGACCAGGTGAAAGCCATCTGGAATGCCACTTTGCAGCCACTTTGCGCTCACTAGCCCGGAGCAGAGAAGCCAAGGCACGAGTGTCTGAAAACAAGGTGCACAATGTCGACGCTGAGTTGCTGCCTCGTCTGCTGCTTGAAGCATTTACGGGCCAAAATTTGCCATTGTTCCTTCGAAGAGGACTATTTTGGAGCTATTTGCCATACTTTGACGTCTTGCCTTCCTGTGCCTGGACCTGAGCGTGACAGGTGTGTTTCAGGGGGCGTTGGTTGATGGGGTGTCGTGGATTGAACCATGCCAGGAACTTGCCCGCAGGCTGAACTGTAACAGGTTTAAGACGGTGGGCCCTATCGCATTCAACTGCTGATAAAGAAGGTGGTTTTGTGGTCATGTCTAAAGGCGTCTTTCTGTCCAAGGCAACGGAGGCAGTTAATTCTGAGTTCAAGTGTAACACAGCAGCTGATTTGTTAATAGCAATGCCCAGAGCCCAGAAACTATGTAATAATCTAAAGTTGAACCATCTGGCTAATGTATCAACTTCAGCAAGAAACTAGCAGAGGTGCCAATGAGAGGTCAAAAGACCACCGTTACGATGTGAACAAAGCTAGCAGGGGGAATCTGATGTTTCACTGTCGCGACTGCGATCGTTTGCCACATCCTGATTGCTGTGAGGCGTAATTCACGTGCTGCATTGTGCTAGACAGACACAGAAAAGTTTGTGCCTGAGATGATCGAGGCCACTGAAATTGTAGAAAAAACGCAATCAATGTGTTAACACACCTTCTTTATCGCTCCCTAAGAAAGCGTTCATGCTCTTAAATGCTTGATATTCAACTTTCGTTTTGTTTTTGACAGATTCAAAGTGAATGTTACAAGGCACCCTTTCTTCATTCTTTTTTTAGGCCACAATGTATATATTTTGATGTACTTTCCAATACACCTTCCTGAAAGTCAGCACTCGCACCGTCGCATTCCTTCCTCATGTTCTCTTCTTTGCGCTGTTTTGACACGAATTAGAAACAAGCCCATTCATCCGTCTTGGAAATGTCAATACAGTCAGAGTAGCTGAGATAGTTGGGACATCCTTCTGAATAATGCAGTCATAAAGACAAGGTTGGGACATAAAGACAAAGATTGTTATTGAATGGCTAATATTAATGTACTTTAGTAATGTGCTTGGTTTGGTTTATGGGGGTTTAACATCCCAAAGTGACTCAGGATGAGGGGCGCCTTATGATTTTGCATATTGATATGCTCGGCTTCATAAGACAAGAAGTACAATAGTTTTTTAAGGCCAGCCGTAGAACAGGAAGCAATGAATCTACACTAATATCAAAGAATGAAGGCTCAATCATGAGAGTGTAGCTAAAAGGTTATAATGACAAACATGAAAAGCTTTCGAGAAATTGAAGTCGATGACACTTGCCTAAAATAAAGAATCTAAATTTGGGTGATAATCTGTTGTGAATAAAAAAGTTGGATTGCGCATGAGTAAAGAGAATGGGAGCCCTGATGACTGGTTTAGAAATATTAGTTTGAATTATGGTGGCAAGTAATATGCGGACTCATTTTGTGCTCTAACAGTTCATGCAAAATGCACATCAATAAAATAGGAGAACAGTTTGGGGATCAGAACGGTTTCCAGCCTTAATTATTGACAGGTCAGCTTCAGGTTGTCAGGGATAGAACCAAGAGGTTTGGATTGGCTAACAATTATTGGTAAAATCTGTCTTCAGATATCCTCAGTAGTTTAAAGTATGTTAGAAGGCTACTCACACAGCCCTCAGGTACTCGAAAGGTGGTGCTTATCAATGACTTTCGAGACATGATGAGAAGCAATGGTTAATGCAGTGAAATGGGTAACAAATAACTGATTTTTCTCAAGAAAGTGCCCATGGAATATGCTGTCAAACAAATTCCCAAGGATCCTTTCATTAAGCCCAAAATGACAGTTTATGGGTAGTCACTTTGTTATAACCATCACATAAAAAAAAGAGACACCAGAAGCCCTCCTTATTCACTGAAAACAAGGGAGAATTATGAGACATCGTTCCGGCACACAAAATCACACGGATGAAGAGAGTACACTCCATGGACACCATATTTCAACTGAGGTTTATTCCACAACACAGGCTTTTTATGTGCAAAGGGGTACTAGTGATCCCTGGGGCTGAAAAGTATTTCCGCGACCAGATAACAATTATTCAGGACGGCAAAAACCAAAACACAAAAAAAACAAAGGGGCAAAGGTATCTTGCCACTCACATTCAACACATCGGCAGGCCTATGCATCACCTACCTGGCTGACCGAACAAACATATTTGCCTCCAGATAATCTATTTCTTTTTCTGGAGCGCTGCAGAAGGGCTGCTGACGTAATTCTCTTTTTCAGCAGAGATACAAAAGGCTTAAAAAATTTCCCAGCCCTTTCAAGTGCTAAACTTGCACAAGGCATGTGTTTCAGCTAAATGACCTCGGCCACTTAATGAATCAGCTGTCCTGCGATGTTCAAGCAAGCGTTCATTGATGCAAGCCTCGTCTGTCTAATGTAATGTTTGCCACAGGCAAGGAGGATGCTGTACACCATGCCAACCTCATGTTTAACGAGGGGTTTGGTGTGCTTAGTTTTGTAGGCAGGCTTTCTCGTAACGTCATTTGTCAGGTGGCACATGCATCCCAGCTTTCCCGAGCTTAAAATACGACATGTACATCGTGTTTGTCACTGGCCTTCTTGAGGCGGTGTGACACCTGATGGCAATAGGGCACAATGACAGGCCACTGTTGCAAATGTGCGTTGTCTTCCGGCTTGCGCTGCCCAGCACACTTCATCTCTCGAACCTGGCTTTTTACCACTAAGGCTACAATTTATCCTATGAAAACTGCCTGCTCCAGTCTCCTTACTTGCGCATTGATGCTGTCACAGAGTCGTGACAGCGTCAATGCCGAAGTAAGGCGACTGGAGCAGGCAGGCAGAAAAAGAAATACATTATCTCAATGCAAATGTGTGTTGGGTCAGCCAGGTAGGCAATGTTTAGTCACGCCATTGCATTCAACTTGAGTGACAAGCTAACCTTACACCTATGTTTTTGTTTTTGCAACCTTGAATAATTGTTACCTGGTCGAGGAAACACTTTTCAGCCACAGGGGTCACTAGTACCACTTTGCATGTAAAAAGCTCATGTTGTGGAATCAACCTCAGTTGAAGTCTGGGGTCCATGCAGTCTACTCTCTTCATTCGTGTGTTTTTGTACACTGGAATGATGTCTCATAATTCTACCCAGAACCAATTAGCTCAGCTCTCCATGCTTAGCAAAAATAAGGCAGCAGTAATGAAACCAGTTCTCATGTGTGCACTTTTTCATTTACATCTGTGACCTGCGATGAGTGGCATAAAAACACATATATAAGTTAACACACGTGCATCATAATGTTAATATTCGTAGTCAAATAGTATCACATAATGCAGCCAAAAACATGCAGACATTTCGCACTTCATGCATAGAATGCAACGGTTAAAAGACAAGCAATATTGAATGTAAAACTTCAAATGGCCTGCAACCGGCCCATTCTGAGAGCCAACTAATATTACTCGTATAAACATGTAAACATATCAGGCCAGAGCTATCCAAACTGCTCCAAGCAGTAGCATTAAGGAATAGAGCAATGAAAGTAAGAGAACATTTCATGGCAACCACAGAAACAAAGCACAATGCAGTAGCAACTTACAACACAGCTTTTGACTTCATCTGGTGGCCACAAACTCCATGCCATTGACTCGGACTGGAAGACAGATGTGCCACCTGCGGATACCAATTTCCCATTATCACTATCACAGGAGTACAAAAACAAGCATGCGAACTCGGTTTAACAGTGAATATCACATGAATGTAAAAAGATCAGGAAAAATATACTTGCCCAAGAATAACGCCTCAATAAAAAGGAAAACTACCCTGTTTAAAATGCATCAGTTTCCCTAGCACTAGTAAAGGAATCTTGCTATGAGCAAAACAAATCTGCGTTCGAAAGCGTAGATAAACATCGTAATAACTGAGACAATTATTGCGTCACTTCTTTTCCTCAGAAACCAATTTTCAAACAGCAGATGATCGAAATGCAAGATACTATACTCTGGGTAGCCAGAAACGCTATCGGCATCATAAAAAAAATAAGTTCACATACTGATTTCAAAATTAGATCCTGACGTCCGGAAATTAACTTTCGTTGGTAACTGCAACCTGAGACAGTGCTTCCTTTATAGTGGGGTTTGAGTTCAGATGCGGAAAATGGGCACTGATCGTATTGGAGGGTTCCGGATTAATTTAGACCACCTAGAATTTCTTAACGTGAGCTGACATCGCACAGCACAGGGGCATTATTTTTTTCATTTCACCTAAATCGAAATGCGGCTACTGCCATCAGGATCGACCCCACGACCTAAGGTTCAACAGTCTAGGGCCAACCAAAAACCGCGGCGAATAAAAAGTGTTTCATCCCCCTCAAAGTGCTAACGCTATCTTGAAAGTTAATCATACATTTTACGCACAGCCAAAGCGCCGGTCCTTGAAACGTGCGCGGTGGTGTGAACAAGAATGGGCAGAAACGCATAGAACGAGGCATATACGAGGACAAATCTGTGCTCAACAAGAAAAAAAAACGCGCAAACATGCGCATACCAAAATCATGCAAAGCTAGCGCACGCACGGTCGCATCCCCTTTGCCAAAACAAGTACCAACAGCGACAGAGCAACTCACCGCGGCGACAACAAAAGCGCCTTAAACGCTTTTTATAGCACTGAACACGACTACTGCAGCAGTACGACAGGTCACCGTTCCAGCATTATATGCTTCGGATAAAGCACGAGTACTGCTTACCTTTTCAGATGATTGCGTAGTCGTGCAGAACGCTGTTTGCCTTCGTGTCACGGGCACTACACCAACCAGTGAGAGTTCAGCACGAGTGCTACGTAGCCGGCACACTCTACCACGCAGTCACACAGAAGAAAATATTCCAGGCCTTATTGGGAACATTTCCACCGCGACACTGCCCGCGCGTCTTTGTGCCTGGACACCCATCCTGGACTACACAGAGAAGCGCACAGACTGAAACGTTAGAGAGACCAGAAAAATTACCCTTTGCCTCGAATAGGATACGTCGACAGCACTGCGCGATTGTGCACCCTTGTGCAAGAAGAAACACACGCAAACCACAACACAGTTCACGACGGCTCACAATCCAAGTAGCGAAATGTAGCAAGCCCCGAAGCGCGACGCACGCGACGCAGCACCCGAACCGCCATGAGGGTTATACAGAAAAACAGCTACCGGCAGCCACCTGGCGGTGACAACCAGTTTCTGTTTCGGTTTCGTTGTGAAAAAGCTTGTATCCTACTTTTTATTTTATTTTCGGTATTTTTATTGGGTATTCAGCCGTATCGGCATCCACAGAAATTGCAGCGATTGCGAGCAATTACCACTGGTAGAAACGCGCGAATTAACGACCTGTTGCTTGCGCTGCGGTTGAAAAATGCATGAGTTCTCACGTCAGTATCGCTTGCTGCTTTGCTTATTCACGATATTACATGCCAATTTCTGTTTGTATGGGGAAGTTTTTTTTTATATTGATGGGAGATCAGCAAGGCTAACATAGTACCCAACGTAGCAGTCGTAGAGAGCAGGTTGTCGTAAAAACATGGTGACGCTGTTTGATCGGCAGCATGACGTGCGAGGCGGCAGCGTTGAAACGCGCGTCGAGAGAACAACCTCCATGGTATATGCTTTCTTTAGACTACAGTGAAGGTGTGCATTTTCTATAGTGGAGTTCTCTCATCCAACGTGAAAACCAAATCAATTCTTAGTATAAAATAAGCTGTGTAATTTAGATCATCATATTGTGTTTATATATATCTGCATTTCTGTTTTGAAAAACAGTGTTGTACCGGTAATTGTCTACCAAGGTGCATGTGTAAGAGTGCTGTAATCAGCCTTGTCGAAATATTCTGTGTATATTTTGTATTCGTAACCCTTCTACAAAGAAGCTGTGTGGCCAGTATGTGTTTAACAATTTGTTATTTGGATTAGTAATGTCTTGAAATGCACGCTCAATAAAATTTTCTGAATGAAATTGAGTGTTTGGATTCAGGCATGCAGGGCTCTGCAATCCTGCAATTTATTATTTTGTGAACAGTGAAGTTAAACTTTATCTCAAATGTTTTGCTAATGATAATCTAAGCCCAAGTATATAAGTCGTTACTTTTAAAAAAATTTTGTGAAATTGCCAAGTCAACAAATGCACGTGCAAAAAAGAGAAATTTGTCTTGCAGTTTTTATTCTAACAGCATAAAGTGCCAAGTGTACGTTTGATGGATTGGACCCACTGAGATTGTTAGTGCACTGATGAGTTTCATTTTGTCAACCATATAGGCACATGCATGCAGTATCTGCTGCCGAGCATCGGCCATTCAAATGCAGCCATGGTTTGTGCCATGCCAAACAAGTAGGTACAGTCGCGGGTAAAAAAGATTAGCACACATGACGGAACACCAGAGGGCCGGAATGACAACGCCTGGCACTGCGCGTGGCGGAGAGACTGATAACGAGAGTGCCGGACCGTTCCCATTCTACAGTATTAAGGGGGTCTGCCACGGACAGTAAAATTACTGCGGACTGCCACGGACAGCAAATTAGCGGACTCCCACGGACACCAAAATTACTGACTAAAAGGAGCGCTATCATCTATTGTTCCCGCGAGTTCCTTTTTACAAACCATCGCGGACATAAAAAAACAGTAATAAAAAGAAGCAATCTTTGCTCATGATAACCGAGCCAAAATAAATTCCGCAAGCACAGTCACGTAGCGTCGGCACTTCATCGCTCGGGCGGTGCACGCTTGATAAAGCTAACTTCCTGCCGTCCCTCCCCTGGCTGCAAACATGAACACGGCCCGTTAGGCAGTTCTGCGTACCGCAGCGTCGCGTGGTGAGATATACGATTTCTGATCGCCAGTGATCTGTGCTAATATTTTTTGCTCGCGACTGTACACATCCATATGCTCCCACCGTGGTTTCCCATAGTCCAGTGTTGCCTGCCAGGCCCATCGAGATAATCATGATGGATACCACCAAGCCCATCCCGTCCCATCGTGTTTACTGAAGTGTCCAGCGTGGTTTCCATTCAGCCCAATATTGTTTACTGAAAGTGCCAGTGCAGCCACCATAATTTCCACTCAATCCAGGGTGCCCAACGTCGCCATTAGTGCATCCAGCATCTCTCCCATTCGCTCCACCAGCACCCAACGTGGAAACCAACACATCCAATCGGCCCACCGTTTTCTCCAACGTGGAAACCAACACTTCCATTCGGCCCACCGTTTTCTCCAACGTGACTTTTGCTGGAATTTTCAACAGGGTTGTCCGTTCTGCGTGCAGAATGATGTTCTTGTGAAGAACTTCGCAGCGAACAACAGTCTACCTCCTTGTTGTACCTGCAAGTCTGCGCGAAGAAGCTCTTCAGGCTTCGCATGACAAGCCGATAGCTGGACAGCTCTGGTTTTCTTGCACCCTCCGCTGCATTCAATAGAAATATTACCGGACCCGACCGACTGCTGCTGTTGCACATTACGTGAAAACCTGTCGAGATTGTCAGCGACGAAACACGCCTCCAACCCGAATAACAGGATTTATAAACCCTATTGAACGCTACTTAAGGTCCTTTTTGCAGATATCCATGGGCTTACTTGGACCATTCCGGAAGCCAACGTCAGTAAATAAGTGGCTCGTCACAGTGACTGACTACCTGACCCACCACGCCGAGGCAAAAGCCCTACCGAACGGAACAGCAGCAGAAGTCGCCAAACGTTCCGTGGAGTCCATTCTTTTGCGACACGGCGCCCCGATGTGCTCATCACGGAGAGAGGAGCAGCGTTTAGAGCGGAATTTACGCAAGCTATCTTGCGTTATAGCCAAACCAGATACCTGAGGACAACTTACGCAAGCTATCTTGCGTTATAGCCAAACCAGACACCTGAGGACAAGTTACGCAAGCTATCTTGCGTTATAGCCAAACCAGACACCTGAGGACAACTTACGCAAGCTATCTTGCGTTATAGCCAAACCAGACACCTGAGGACAACTTCGTACGATCTGCAGACCAACGGAGTGACTGAGCGCCTGAATAAAAACAGTCGCGGACATGCTAGCCATGTATGTCGATGGCGGAAGCAAGGCCTGGAACGTCACCCTGCCTTACATCTCCTTCGCCTACAACACCGTTGTGCAGGAGAGCACCAGGATGACGGACGCCTTTTAGGCTCCTTCATGGCAGGGAGGCCACGATCAGGCTAGACGCCATGCTGCCCAACGTTACCGAAGGAAACGTTGGGCAGCATGGTTACCGAAGGTAGCATCGAAGGTTACCGAAGGTTACCGAAAGTAACATCGCTTCCTACCTTCAATGCACAAAAGAAGCCGAAATACTTACCCGATTCCGGATCAAAAAGCAGCAGCGCACCGACGCCGGACCCTTAAAACCTACGAAGACGCAACGCGGAATGCAAGCTAGCAGACCGAGTCTGGGTTTGGACGCCGATTCGTCACAGTGGATTGAGTGAAAAGCTTTTGCGCCGCCTCCCGCACACACTAAAAAGCTTTCCATGCTGTTTTCTCTATAGAGGGCATGATGTGCAGGGTGTTTTAGCTAACTCTACACAATTTTTAAAAATAGGAGTTTTGTGTTCGCATACCAGTTTTCTCGGCGTAGCATTTTCAGCAGTGAAATACATCCAAATATAGCTAAGGCGTGCTAACAGTAGCACCAGTTAACCAATGTAGAATGGTTAGCTTTTTAACAATTACTGTTAAGCTGCCTAATTACTGAGAGGCGTGTTGCTCACCGCCAGCAATCTCTGTATCCGTTTTCAGAATTTCTCCAACACAATTTTGCTCGGCGCTTTGGCCCAACAAATTCTGTCGATTTCGTCGAGTTACGCGCACTGGACAGGCTGCTTTGCTCGCAAGTTGCTTGAAAGCGCCTCTATTTTGGCGCAGTGTAGGCAAAATCTGTTGGGCCACAGCACCGAGGGTAACCGCGCTTTTGAAATTCTAAAATGTGATATGGATATTACTTACGGTGGGCAACATGACTGTCGATAATTAAGGAGTATAAAATTAGTCGTTAAAAAGTTAACTATTAAATATTACTTAACCACCCTGCTAGTGAGCATGCCTTAGCTGTATTATGTATTTTACCGCTGACAGTGCTATGCGGAAAAAACGGCTCTCCTAACTCAAAAGACTGTTTAAAAAGTGTGTAAAATATTAGGTGAAACACCCTGTACATCATGCGCTCTAAAGGTAAAACAGCGCAGCAAGAATGTTAGTGCGTGCGTGCGAAGAAGTCAGATTTAGCCGGCCACGGTGTATGCTCGAGTGGAAGAGAGGGAGTCGGTAGAGAAGTACAACAGCGTAAAGATAAGCTTTCATTGCGAGGAATTCCCGCCAACCTAATCCGCTGGATTCAAAATTTTCTTTCAGGATCCAAGCAGTTCACTTCCGCAAACGATAGCCGCTCACCCTTCACCAGCGTAACATCAGGGGTCCCTCAAGGCGCCGGACTGTTACCTCTTCTATTCCTCATTTACATTAATGATCTCCCTTGTAACATAAACTCTAATTTACGGCTTCTTCAAGATGATTGCGTCATATACAGAGTTACTGAGGCCACCAACGATTCACCTTTACTTCAAACCGATCTTAACACACTCGCCTCATGGTGCAATAAGTCCCTCCTCTCCACAAACATTAGCAAGTGCAAATCTATGTCTTTCACGAGAAAACGCACTGTGAATCCGCATCAGTACAGTATTGGCTCACTTCTTGTCGACCCCACATTATCCAACAAATATCTCGGCCTCCACCTAACACCATCACTATCATGGGCAACCCACATTAAAAACATTTGCGCAGAAGCCTCACGCACACTCGGTTACTTACGACGTAACTTCAAGGCCGCATCCCCTGAAATAAAGAAACTAGCATACATGACAATCATTCCCTCGAAATTAGAATATGCGTCATTCATTTGGCATCCATCTGAAGCTTATCTCGCCGCCGACATGGAAGCCGTACAGAACCGCGCCATCCGCTTTATAACATCTTCCTATTCAAGGAAAACCAGCATCACAGCACTGAAACAGTCCGTCTCCATTCCATCACTCATGTCACGCCGCATCGTATCTCGCCTCTGTCTTCTGCATCGTTTCTATTATCATCCGCGCTCACGCCACGCAAAACTACAACCCCCCCCCCCCATAGGACGTCTAGCCGCTTCAACCATAATCATAGCATCGCTCGCATCAACTGTCGCACATTAGCACTCAGTTCTTTTTTTGTCCCGCACGCAATAGCACTATGGAATGCCCTGCCAAACATCATTGTATCATGCACTAATCTCAAATCATTCCGTGAAATACTAAAGGACCATTTTTCGTGAGAGCAATCTTTTCAATTATATGTTGCGCTTAATACAGACAAGTGTCCTTGCTTTTTTTTTATTCCTTAGCCTTTGTTTACTCATATGTTCAATTTTTTTTACTTGTTACACATTGTGTAACCTTTTCGGCGCCACTTCCCTGTTGTACATTCTTATTCCTTTTTACTGTTATTTTTTTTCTTTCTCTGTAGTGTTCGTGTCCTGTTGGTACAAATCTACAGTCCCCCCCCCCACCCTTATGTAACGCCCTCGGGCCTTTAAGGGAAAAATAAATGAAATGAAAATGCAGAGACAAGCCGACATACGAGACGAAGACTTCAAACTGTATTTTTCGAGGACACGAAGCGGCATGCGTGTCCGACTATCTGTGCGGCCGAGCAAAACCCGAATTCTTCGCTGACTGGGAGTCGCTGCATGAAAAACAAGCTGTGTCTCCCGTGACAGAGCTCCGTGGATCGAATCAGGCTGCTGCTGGAAGTCGCCACCAGCATAGAAAATCTGTTCTAGTGGAACTTAAGAACACTGCCAGGTCTGCTGTCTTATCCCGACAATTAGCACCGGGGACCACTGAGGCTTTGGAACGCTGGCTTGAATCCTAGGACCAGAACGTCTGAAGAGAATAGATAAAACTTACCCCCTCACCCGAACCTAGTTTGGCCGCCCAGGTGCAGCAGTTTGCTACATGCTTCTAGATGAAAATTCGCTGTGGCTTAGCTTGGTTAAGCCCGGTAATTGCGAAAGCAATATCCGTACCTACGCCATGGTTCAGCTGGTAGTGTAGCTGGTGGTGGTGCTTGTGGTTAGACTTGTGGTGATGCATCGGTTATACAATCCAATCCAAGCCAATGTAATCTAATCTAATCTAATCTAATACAATATATTATAATCTAATATAATATAATATAATCCAATCCAGTCCAATCTAACCCAACCATATCCAATCTAATCCAATCTAATCTAATCTAGTCTAATCTAATGTAATCTAATCTAATCCAATCTAATCTAAGGCCGCCGGTGGTGGCACCGCCACTACTCGCAGACGGCGCGAGATGGTCCCCCAGCTCTTCGGCGTGACGTCACAGAGAGGTCATGCGAAAGGTCAATGGTGGGACCGCCGCGTCACGGCAAAGGCTTGAAAGTGCAAGTAGTAAAGCTTTCGCTTTAATATACCATTTAACCACCGTCTTTTGGTCCTCGGTAGCTTTGTGAGCTGTGACACAGTGGGTGATCTATCAATATTTAGATACGGAGAAGCTGACATTAGAAAGTGAACATGGCAACGTTCATAGTAAAAAGCATCAAGAGATACTAGCCTAGCCTGTCCTATTCGTACAGCTAACAGGCGCCATGTGAGAAATCATGATTCATACGAATCTCAATTTTGAGGGCTAAACAGAAGAAGTATATACGGAGGCTTTAGGGGGGTAGGCATTCTTCGATCCATTAAAAATGTTCCAGCTAGATTTATCTCATGCTGAGATCTAATTTCACTAGTGTAAAAACAAAAATTTCAGCGCGATCTCGCCGTGATACGGAACACGTTTGCCTCTGCAAAGCTGGTTTCTTACCTGGCCGTCGGACATCTTCACCTGTCCAACACACCATTTATCTCGATCCAGCTGCCCTAAAGGCACTTTGATACGACATTACAAAAACCATGTTTACTTTGTACATTTCAAGGTGGTCGAGGAATTCCGGCCAACATCGCTTCGTTGGCACGCTATCGCTTACTAAAGACATCCATTGAAGATTATTTCTCGATGACTGCACGCACCTCATTGCCAGAGCACTTATTGAGGGACCCATTGAGGTGCCTCTCAATAAGAGGGGCCCCTCAATACCGTTGAGGGGCACCTGATGTACAAATTATTAAAAATATAAAATTAATTGCTGTTAAATATGGCAATGGGAAACACATCGTGTAGAAGCCTTGATGAAAAAGGACACATGAGGAAATATTGTCGAATCCATCATCATTAACCCAGATGGCGGCACCTGTCTTAGTTAGGCTTACTCTGAAGATCATGTGGAAGTTAGTACAGGCCAACGTATCTACATAGAGTAATGATAGCACTAAGATTGAAGTTCCTGTGATAAAATTATATCTGCAATGAGTACAGAAAAAATGCAGTGCGGAGTGCAACTAACATATCACTTTATCCGCAAAATAAGTGGGAAGCATACAGGCAACAAAGCAGTACAGGACTATGCCAAATGTCCTAGGAATATTAGGTAGCTGTACTATTTATCGAAGTGTATTTTGTGGTGTTAACCCCATACAGGATGAGGTTGGCCGTAATGCCGGTCATCGGATTAATTTGACCACCTGGTGTTATTAAAGTGCGCTGACATAAAACAGCACATTTCGCAAAACGAAGTAGTGTACGAGTCATGAATATCTTCATCAAATGAGATAACAGGAACTGGCCTCTGAGAATCCAAAACTGGGATGCAACAAATTTAAAGTTATTGATCAAGTTATTGATCAATTCGCTCTCGCCCTACCATAAGCTTGCCGTCCCGGTGTACTAAATTGGTAGAGCGACTGCTACGGTGAAGCGGTTGTCCCGGGTTTGAACCCCGGACCAGGACGAATTTTTCTTTAACTACGAAGTTTCAGAGGGAGCTGTATAGCTTTCCTTTACAGCCATTTGGCTGCGCTTGGGTGGATGTCAATGAGTAATTACTCCCTTATTACAAATTGCAACGCACTTTAGACTGGGTACACTTGCCGGTGTCGTCCAGAATGTGGAGATGCTTGGGAATGTGAGTGATGCGATCACTCAATGGCAAAGTGTAGCTTTTAATAGGAATCAAAGTGACCTCTTTGCTCTCTTTCGCAGCCTGGGCACAGCACGCTCGTCGTTTACCCGGAGGATATCAGGCAGGGCGTTCCATGAACTTACGATCACTACTGTCTCTTACTCATATCAGGCTCAGGCCTACGCTAGAAACGATACTCTGGCGCATTCGTAATGCCAGCCTGAAAAAGTTTTGTCTTAACGGCTGAATGTTTGGTTACTGCATTGTCATTCACGCCTATTTTGTACAATCTAGAAACTGTCGTGTCCCTGACAGACAGATATTGCGCACCACAGAGCACTTTACACGCGTCTGCAGAGGATAAATTTTTCCTTCAGTCACTGGTCTGGCTCCGCAAAATCCACCACAAATGGCTTACAGTGTACTTCCAGTGCCTCCCACTTCCCTTTATTTTTCAAGTGCGCTACCAATGAGCGGACAGAAAACCACGCGCCTTCTCTTCTTTTTCTCTTGCTTTGTAGCGCTGTTTTTTTTTTAAATTATGAATAATCACCACTTCGCCACCACCTTTGAGATAACAAGGAATAAATAAGTCTTGACCAAAGCAAAATAAAAAGGACTGGCACAACTTCTGAGACTTAAGAAAAAAACACAGACACATAAATTGAATACTTCAGGGATTGGACAGAGTCACTGAAAAGAGATACAGAAGCTGCCACCGCTGAAATGGTCCTGGAAGAAGAAGGACAAGTCACTGAATCTAGGCTGTTGCATGTGTGGAAAGGATATTTCATCTTGCAAACTGTTGGAAGGGGAACAAATGCAGCAGAACTCTTAAAAGAGATTAGGGCAATTAAAGGAACAAATTTAAACCTATACTCTCGAGCTTCAACACAAACAATGGCGGCAGATTTGTGACCGCAAGAATAGTCAGCATTGGTACAATATGACATTACTCAGAAACCCTCTTGACCCCACAGAGAAAAAATCAACTCAACGGTGTCAACTCATTATATTAGTGCATCAGTATAAAGGCGATACATATAGGTTCTTCACAGAACTACGAGATAGATACTCAAACAGAACCCCAGCGGGACCGGTGCCAGACTACAGCGGGACACACCAAACGAAAGATAAGACGCCTATGACTCGGAGGCGGAGGTGCGGTTTTCCATGTGGTAACTACGGACCACGTCTGCAGCCTGGCCTGACGATGTTACAGACGATGGTCTCAGAAACTTGGACGCGGTATCCGTGAGCGCTCTCAATTATCTAATGAACAAGTACTGGACAAATTGGACTATTCCACAAGAATGGAAAAATACAAAGATTTCATTCATTCCAAAGCCAGGGAAGAAGTTGTGTATAAACAATCTGTGGCGAATTTCTTTGACATCCTCCCTGGCAAAATTATTGAAGGATGTAGTTCTCAACCGACTACAAGAATATACCGAGGACAATAATTGCTCGCAAACTCCACGCTAGGTTTCAGGGCTAATCGTTACACCCAAGATGTATGCTGTAACTCAAGGTAGACATAATAGACCCTAAACGTGCCAAAGGAAAGAAAGCTATATGAGAATACCCCGAGGACAATAATTTCATTCCAAGCTCCATGCTAAGTTTCAGGGATAATCTTTCCACCCAAGATATTATGGTGTAACTTAAGGTAGACATAATAGGCCGGGACGTGGTAGAGAAACTAAAGCTATATAAGCCTTGGATATAATCAAGGCCCTCAATTACGCCACGCACGATGCTGTCTTAATTAATCCCTCAGTTATTGACACAGGGGAAAGAACTTTCAATTACATAAACTCATTTTGAGTAGCATACCCAGGAAGCACAACAACATTGGCCGAACATCGCGCAAGTGTTGGCAAAACTTGGCACGAACATCGGTCCTACACTGGCATTTGGGCCGAGCGCTACCACTTTACACATTGGCCTTACTTTCACGCCAGTTTTGGGCCAACGCTCGGCCGATCAAGCGGCCAACGCAGTCTCGATGTTCGTTCTGCAGCATGGACCAGCAAAGGTCTCATACTGGCATCCAACTTTCAAACATTGGTAGCCAACTTTCAAACATTGGTAGCCAGCTTTCGAATAATGGTTTCCAGCTTTCGAATATTGGCATCCAGCATTCGAATAATGGTTTCCAGCTTTCGAATAATGGCATCCAGCTTTCGAACGCTGGATTAACCCACTCGCCAATGACCGGCACTGTGGATAGATGTACATACATAACATTCTACCTAGCAAATATTCATAAATGAGGGTGCGAAAGAATTCCAGAAAAAAGACCCGTTTATTGCTTTGAGTTACAAGAATCACGCTTCTAGCGCACACAGGATGGTTTTCGCTACCACCAGCCACCCTGGGGAGTAAAGAAAAGGGGCCCAAGAGCATGGTGGCAGAGGCTGTGGGAAAACAATTTATTTTCAAGTTTGGTGAGTGCCGATCAGGTTGGACAAAGCATCTCGGCGAGCTGCTGCGGCACGGCTAAGGCATCCATAAAGCGCTCAACGGAGCTGTCCTCCAGTGAACTGATCAGTCATATCCGAAGTAATCGTTGCACTCCACTTGCAAGGGGGCTGCTGGACTGCATTCAAACAAATTCCTCGTCCAGTTCTTGCACGATGGCCTCACGAAGTGCCAAGCCTGCAAAGAGATGCATGATGTCATGGTAAGTTGAATTATGGCCATCACAGAACAAAAACAAACATAACATAACAAACATAACAAAAATAACACCGAATTTTGTGAAACACAGTCATCGTGAAGACACTAGCAACATATTTTACAGGATAATTTTTAATTTATTCTTAAGAACCAGCCCCACATTAGTTGCACAAAGTGGAATTTAATTTACTAAACTTCCCTTATACCAAATGGTTTAATTTAGTTTAATGCGTCGTGTCGCAATCCCAGTAAATATATTCAATGCGAGATAAGCAAATTAATGTGATATTGAAAACATATTAATGTATTATTTTGTTTTAATATCATAACTCGTATCTCTAAATTGCGAGGTAATTTTTTATTCCAGTAAATATGCACAGGTTGTAGCGTCTCTTCCACATGGACGTCAAAACAACATTTTTGATTAGTTTTATTTAATGGGGTCAAAAATGCGGCTTGCGACTTTTGACGAAATACGCTGAACGCAAGGAACTCAGGGCACCTTTGTTTTACCTTAGTTGCTTCGCATGCATGCTATAGTTGGATTCGAAACTGCAACTTGAAAACCACACAAAAATACTAGTCTGATAGTCCAGAGTAATGCCCTTTTTCATTGCGAGAGAACTTGGGCAAAAGCTTTAACCAGTAATTGCGGATTTTCTATTGAGTGTGCAAGAGTAGAAGGCAAAAAGAAACACTACGGAAGTATTACACATATCCTTACCAACTAGTCTGCAGTGGAAAATTAATTAAGCGGTTCTGATTTCCGTCGTGCATAAGCGGTAAAGGACATATTCCCGAATGCATCCTATCTCAATTCATATGAGTTCAAACCCGCTGTTAGCCAAAGTAGTGAATCTTTAAAGAGTTCATCTCACCAAAGACGAAAAATTAAATTCTCACCATTCGGCCACAATTCCACTGCGCACGACGTCAAGCAAGCCATTTCGCAATGAGAGTGGGTACACAGAAGTCGTCCTCGTGCTTTTTGGCCCGCTCTCTTCTCCTGCCGAAAAAATAAAGGCGCATGTAGTCAAAGCAACATTTACTACAAAAACCACTTTAACTTCCAGACGTATATCAAGATAAAAGAGATTTAGTACTTACAAAAGATCTTGCAGGCGGTACGAACAGCGTCGGAGCTCTCCTAATATATGAGTGTGGCTTTTCGCGTGCGCAGACTATGAACGGTGCTAGCTCGAGTGTGCATGCATTTTCGTCGCGTTGGTTTGCACGTGGTTGAGCTCCGCCGTGCAGTCAAGAATGTCTTTTTGTGATGAGTCGCGCGGTTCCAAGACGAGCAGTGGAGACGATGGTGTGGGGGGGGGGGGGGGGGTTGGCTGGAGGGGAGAGAGTAATTTTCCTTTAAGCAGGTTTTGTGGTTCCGAGAAAAGTCCTCGAGCTGAAAGGTGGAGACAGGGAGGTGGAGGAACAGCGAAGCGCGTATCTGCGCGCGAGGGAAAACAGGTTTGAGAAAGTGACAACCAAAAAGAAAAAATAGCGCTTCGCGGGGTGGGGGGTTAGCCCGCTACCTGGAAAAGGGCACGGCCGGGAGAACAGGTGGGGAGATATTGGACTTGAAGACTTGAAAGAGAGAGGGAAAGAGGCCAAAACACGTGAAAAGGGTTTGGAATTTTTGGAGAATGAGTCACATGGCCACAGGCAGTACAGAAAGCAATATCTACAAGAGAGAAGTGGATGGGAAACACGGAAGCGTCAAAGTATTGCTACAAAGTTGCAGCAAAAGCCTGAAAATTTTGAAGTGAAAAACTTGGAGCTTCAAGATGCATTTCGCCAAAACGACTTGAGACACTCGCGTATTTTGTGGGGCCGTATGATGTGGCTTCTGTTAGTTCAAGATAGCTTAAAATGTTACCACATAATAACAAAAATATAAAGCAAAAAAAATATCCTAGCAGAATGCGCGCTCTTTCATAGTTTCATGTACCGTACATGCGCCAAACAAGCTAGGTTAACATGCGTCTAACGCCAGTTGTCAGTCCATTTATTCAGTGGTCGTCGAAGAATCCTCAAATTGTTTGTTGGTGTGGAAGTTTCGCGCAAAAAAGTAAAAACAAACAAAGGCATGTTGAATTGTGGTTCGCAACTACTTTCGACGGTTTTCATCAATAAAGGTCATGTTCGAAAGAAAAAAAAAACTTGCGAGTAAATATGCAAGGACATGAGCAAGAGCTATATTGCCCCCAATGCAAATTACGCAACAGAAGTATAAAATGGTCAAAAACAACAATTTCCAACACAACGATTTGCAGAAAAGGAAGGAAATAGCAAATCAGAAAACACGGGAAAGGCGCGATCACAGGGCACGACGTAGGGAAGCGTAAGAATCGCTTAGCACGTGTCCGCGTGCGTTTATGAAGCACCCGCCGAATATTTCACGAGCGCAACGCATAATTCGAAATTACGAGGCGACTGCTTAGTTTCTGGACGTTGCCAAAACTGAGCACAATTTCGGTTTAGCGAATGCACTTGCGCTAATCTATTACGTTTGTATCGCGATCTCCCTGAAGCAGACACCAGCTTCGCACTGCGGCAGTGAATACCTAGAGCGAATAAAAAAAAAGTGATTTTTTTATTCCGAAAATTTAATCACATGAAACTTATTTGATTTTTGTTGAAGGCACCTGATCACAATTTTTGTTGAAGGCGTCTCGGGTGTAATCAGAACGTTAATTCTGATCAACAGGACGTCGATCGCAATTCTTAACGTATTATTGCTGCTCACTGCGCAACCAGAGTGCAGCTTTTCCAACGGAATCATGGGTAGCTTTGCTCACAAACTGCAAAAGTGTTCGGTTAAAATATAATACTAAATAAAACCAAATCTTTGAACTCGCATGTTTTAGCGCGTTCAAAAATTATGAACTGCCGATATGGTACTCGACAATAAAATTAATTTTGAACCCATTTTAATGGATGACAGAATGTTTACCAACGTTTGCCAGTATACTTTGAACACTGGATAAGCGGTGGTAATCCTAGGCCAATATAGCCAGCTCCCGGAAATGGCATAGCCAATTCTGGCAAAGAGTGGAACAACACTGGCTAACATGGCCTATGATAGCCATGATTCGATGATGGCACAGCCAGCAATGGCAAACAGTGGGGCAATCCTGGCTAACCTGGCCCATGATAGCCAGGATATAATGAGGGCTCAGCCAATACTGGTAAAGCGACGGACAACCATGGCCATTGTTGGATGTGCTAAGGAGTGGCACAACCAATATTGGATGCTCACTGGCAACTCTGGGCCTAGTTAGGGCCACGCTTTGCCAGTGGATTTCAAATATTGGCCCGCCGTCGTGTGCTACCTGGGTAGTTGCTTATGTAACGATATTAAAAGTAATGCGCAGGCATTTCCTAATGAAGAAGTAGGCAATGTGTCTTTAGTTGGTTGACGGCAAATCGGCCAGGCCTTCTGACACACGCAGCTTAGACAAAGGCGTTTATGATGGTTGTCTGGCATGGCTAGGAAAAAGGGGCCTCACAAAAAGACAACAATGAGCGATGAAAGATACCAGTAGCAGAAACCAAGGACAATAGTGGATAGTTTTTTTTGCGTTCATCACTGGGAGAATAATAATGTAAATTTGTTAAAGATAATCAACCAGAAAGCAGAAGAAAAACAACCACATACCCCCGGTGAGAATCGAACCCACAATCTCCAAATTTAGCGTCTGGTGCTCAACCAACTGAGCTATGGCGACAGCTATCCGATTTTCTGCTTTCGGGTGTATTTATATCCAATGTAACTGAACCTCGATAGCGTTCACTAGCACCACTCTCGTGAATTGTCGTGCACGAGCACGACGGTGCTAACAACTAAGTTTAATTTAATTAAATTTTTTTTGCAAACAACTTAATTTAAATTTATCAACTTAGTTAACGCAATTATCTTATGCTTTAATAAAAGAGCGATTTATTTACTTGGGTTATGCCTTCTCTTATCTCAGTTAACCATTTTGGTTTGTCAAATGTGGCGCCGTGGTTGCTTTTCCGTCCACTTACTATATCTCCGTCCAGCCTATTCAAAGGTCCAGTGGTTTTTGCTGTTAATTAATTAATTAATCTATGTGAAAAGTGTATCATATCTGCTTGTGCGCGTATTTATGTTTGCTTCCGAGCAAACACGAGCCGACGTTTCCTTTCATGATAACTCTTCCTACCAAGAGTACTGCCCTCTACCCTCACACTACCCTCTCGCCCAACGTGGCTTTATATACAGTGCAATAAATGACTGCTGGCATTCGTTCCCTCGACACGTACTGGTGTACATCACTCGGTCAGTCACCCAGACTGATACAAAAAGAAACTTATTATTCGATTAATTATCACTCATCATGCGCATTTCAATTCATTTCAAAATTTATTTTCACTCCTTTGGTTATTTTTGCGCTATTTTGCCGTCCACGGTTGTTTGCCCGTCTATTCGCTATATCGACGTTCGCGCTATTTCGTTGTTTCTTCGACATTTTTCGCCCTTGTAAGATGGGTACTGGGATAGTTGGAGGTACTGCGCGCCGGCGGTCCGTAGACACAGAGCGGTCGAGCACCGAGAGCACACAAACAAAGCGATGGCAATGCCGCGCAAGACAACGGTCAGAAGTTCGTCATCGTCTTCGCATGAACAGGAACTTGTTCGTCGTTACAACTGCCCCACGGGGAGGAGAGGAGCCATTCTGGCGACTTACGGCGTAGGTGAGATAGCCGCGTCATAATACGGCTTAAGGCGCTGGACGTGAACCGTCTTCCGTCCTCGCCGGCGAAGATCAGGAGACGGCATCAGCGGTTCCACCACGTAATTAACAGGCGAGGTGCGTTCCACAACTCGGTAGGGACCGTGAATCTATGCAAGAAGTTTTGAGAAGAGGCCCGGAGTACTGGATGGAATCTAGAGCCACACCAGGCTACCAGAGGAAAAGTGCGGGGACGTGTGATGGCTGTTGTGGCGGGATTTTCGACGGCATTGGGCCTCCGTCGTGAGAGAACGGGCAACTTGACGACACTCTTCTGCGTGTCGTGCAGCTTGCGAAATAGGACCACACACACAAATCGATGGCAATGCCGCTCGATATAACGGTCAGAAGTTCGTCACCGTCTTCGCCTGAATAGGAACTTCTTCGTCGTTACACTCTAATTAATAATCATCCCATAGACATAATTTTCTTGCGCAGCGTCTTCACATCATCCTCTTTCGGATACAACCACTCGTTTGATGCTACCTCTCCTGAGAACATCACAACTTCTGCGGACACGTTTGCGGACATTTTTTTGGTAACACGACCCCGTCGCAATAGCCTAGAAATGCTTTGGCATTGATGATAAATCACAGCGCTGAAGGCAGTTTAATCTGCACTGACTCTCAGAATGCTCAAAGCATTAAACTCTCGAAATACTGTCATACCAGTAGTTGGCGTTATCACAGATAATATAAACACAGGCACAAGGCAAGGAAGTGATATGAACTTCGGCTGGGCACAAAGTCACATCGGAATTGATAGGAATGAAAGAGTGGGCAAGTTCAATAAAAAGCTCACAACAAGGAGCTCAGAGTAGCGACCACTCTTTGTAAAGACTGCATAAAATCAGTACGTAAACACCTGAGTGATAAATTAGTCCACATGAAAAAACTAGTGCAACATAGGCTAAAGCCGATAAACGCAATCTTGGGATCATGAACGTCATTCAATCGAGAACAATATTTCACTCAAGTGGTACTACAGAAGCTTCGCATTGAAAACGTGCACTGTAAATACAACTTCGAACTAATGAATCAAAATATGCCTACCTGGAAAGTATGCGGTGAAATTGCTGCTGTAAGCCACATTTTAATGCCCTGCTTAAAATTTCATCAACTAAAAAAAACGCATTTTGCAGCATTTACAATAGCAACATTCTACACCATCCTAGAAGGATCATAGGCGAGAACGCAATTGAGTTTTTCTATGTCTCTGTTTTTTCTAAAGGAACGCTGTGTTCGAAACAAATTAGGTTACGCACTTTAGCATTACTTATCAAACACACTTTTATCGCCGCGTTCGGCGAAATATACCTCAGCTCTTTATCCGCCATGCAACCCAGCACAGAAGAACTAAATTTAACGCAGCCCAGTCAGCCGTACAAGGATAAATAATGGGTCTATGGTTAGGACGGAGGAAGATAGGACACAAACGAGATTTATTGTTATTAGAAAGCTAAATTCGGAAGAAATATGCTCTAACTACGCAGTCCAGGAAACCGATGGTCGTTTAGAGTACGTAGTCGAAGCACAGGCAAGACAAACGTAGTACTTAGTAGCAAGGATAGTAATCTGCTTATGGTGTTCCAAGGCTTCCAGGAATAGGGTGAGCGTCACAGGAATAGGACAGAGGTGGTTTGAAATTAATGGGACATGATTTTGCCCTGAGTAGATCTACTCACCTCGAATTCTGGTAAGTCCGCTTTCTTCTTAGTTAACATGGTGTGCTACGATGTGGCAAACTGTCAGGATTACATACCGCTGCTTTCTGTCTGCCCTCTGCCACTATAAAGCGTGTAGAAAGCGAAAGAAAAAAATTCTGAAACACTTCAAGAGCTGAACTCACCTCCTTGGTACACTAAACAGAGAATGCTGTTATTAGTTTTCTTTAGCCATTTAAGCCTGCATTCGGCCACGGAATCAAGGTTTTCAACCATAAGAGGAAGGCTAACCGTGGTCATGTGGATCAGCGACTCCTGGTGCGGCCACCTGTCTCCTCCCAACTCTCACCACTGTCTGCATTGCCTCTCGCCCTTGCCCTGTCGCTCTTGTACTCTCAATGCTTTCCTCTTTTAAACCTAGGACAGTTGCCAAGTGACAATTATTTTAAACATTCAAATAAATTAATTCGGATATGTACGTAAGACTAACTTTACAATTACGTTTTAGGTATTACGGCCGACGTATATTTTATGGTCGAATAATGGCTATATGGCTGAACAAAAGTGGAAACACTTTCGCTGCATAAACGTTAAGTATAAGTTTGAGCGCCTAAGAATTGCCATTTCCTGCAGTCCGTAGCTGCGTTCATGCAAGGACACCTAAGTGGACTACATGATCACTGCCTTGAAATCGAGCTGTCTATGCAACACTGACTTATTGTTAAGAAATAAGGCGCCTGAGCCACCACGGGGGCTTCTTGCGGAGACTGGTGCTGCTTTCCGGCGATAAACGACAGGGGCCGTGCACGTCCACGAGAGACTCTCTTCTTCCGATGCTGAGCCAGTCACAGAGCTGCGCTGCGTTTGCCGCAGCAGAGAACGCTTCGCACGTTGCTTTCGTGGGACTGAACAGAATTTCAGCTGCGAATTCCGTGTTAACTGCAGTGTCGCTTGCCCGGTGCCCCTCTTTTTTTACTTCAGGATATGATATTTTCGTGTTAAAATGTTTGTCTGTTTTGAGAGAAAAAAAGAATGGGAGAAATCTCATTGCTGCCAATAGTTCCAATATTTTCCGAACAGTAGTTTGCGAGACCTCTGTGAATGATCAGTTTTTACGACCTCCTGCGAGGAAATAGTTCCGATTATTGCAAAATGAACAGTGTGGTGGCAGGAGGGGGGGAGGGTGAGAACGTGCATGATTTGGCAGAATGTAACAAATAATCATGAATAACAGCGCGAACTTGAACGAAGACTGAAGGAAGACACATAGACGGACGCTGTGTCTTAATTCACTCCTCGTGCAAGTTTGAGCTGTTATTCAGAAAAATGTCGTACCAACTCTCCCATCCATCTGGTGTAACTCACAATTTTTTCAATTAACTTTAATATGTGTGAAAACGCGACTTTAGTTCTTTATGAAACGATACACATTTGCATGATGAATGCATTGTTCAAGGTGTCACTGTAGAGCTACACAGTTATGTGGGAGTATTAGCATCGAACTTTGTTGTCATGCAGGTGGAAAATGCCAGGCTTGGGATGCACGGTGTCTCCTACACCGAAGGCTGCCTGCGGCTGAACGTTTGGGTCCCCGACCTGGCGGTCCAGTCCGGCACCCCTCGGCCAGTGCTAGTCTGGATCCACGGAGGCGGCTTCCATTCCGGCAGCGCCACACAGGGCAACTACAGCGGTGCCGCGATGGCCGCCATGGCGGACGTGCTGGTCGTTTCTATGAACTACCGCCTCAGCATCCTTGGCTTCATGAGCGCCGACTCTCCGCAGGCGCCGGGCAACGTGGGTCTGTTGGACCAGGTCATGGCCCTGCAGTGGGTGCAGATCAACATTGGATACTTCGGCGGCGACCCGCAGCGAGTAACCCTGTTCGGCGAAAGTGCGGGTGCCGTGAGCACACACGCTCACGTCCTGTCCCCGATGAGCGAGGGGCTTTTCAGGAGAGCGGTGCTGATGAGCGGCAGCATGTACAGCATAGACCTGTGGGACACGGTTCACGAAAGCATGGTCAAGGGCAGCAGAGTAGCCGACATCATCGGCTGCTCTAACGGGGGGAGCAAGAATCTCTCGTCCAACCCAGATGAAGTCGTAGACTGCTTAAGACGCAAGTCGGCAGAAGAACTGGTTCGAGCTGCCGCCGAAAGCACAGCGCCGAAGATCACCGCATTTCTGCCGACCTATCATGACTCATTCTTGCCAAGGATACCGCTGGTCGCAATCAAGCGAGGATTTTTTGGATCCGTCGACATCCTAGCGGGCGTCACTTCGGACGAAGCAGCGTACTCGTTCCTGGCCTCAGCAAAGCCGGAGCTCTTGGTCGAAGACCTCGACGCCTCAGAAGGTCTCACCGACGCTCTTAATGCTGTCGTGTCACGATGGCAGAAGGCGGACACACATGACATAATCCTTCAGTATACCGCCGACGCTCCAGAGGGCGACGGCAATGCTCTGAGGAGGCAGTACATCGACTACCTCTCGGACCGGTTGTTCAACTGCCCCTTCCGGTTCCTCGCTGAGAAGCACAGTGAGAGGGGCAGCAATGTTTACGCCTACGTCTTCAGCCACAAGTCGCCCACGGCACCTTTCCCCAGCTGGACGGGCGCTCCCCACACTTCCGAATTGGCATTCGCCTTTGGCCACAAGTACGTCCAGCAGCCTGACTCGCCCGACGGGCGAATGAGCGAAGCCTTCGTGCGGATGCTAGCAACCTTCGCCGAAAGCGGGTGTGTGCCAACCCTCGCGTTTCTGCTTCTTCAGTCTGTTATGTCCGCCGGATATCATTTGCCGCAGCAAGACTACATTTACTTAAGAAAAACCAGCCAAAAAGACGGGGACAAAGGACAGACGAGGCACACACAACGACTGGACTATCAACTGTGCTTTATTGAAAAACAACCAGTCTCCGAGAAAACCCAACAGAGCATGCGCAGCTCACCGGCACCGCAAGACTAGATTTACTGGAAAATAGATGCACAAATAGATAATGTTGTTCAGGCATCAATTCGAGCGTGGCCACTGGCAATTTTTGGGTCTGAAAATGCCTTCGGAAAGGAAACGGCGTTGTTTTGAGAGAGGCTCTGCTGCGCGGGTGTTCTGAGTGGTAGAAAGGCGCGCTTACGGCAAGTAGCCTTCTGGAAAACTTGTCTACACAGGGTGCTCTAGAAAGACTGTGATTTTCAGTGCTTTTTTGCCTTAATGGAAATAGGACATATATTCGGCCGCATCGCTCTGCTTACGTAAGTTAGGCTGGAGTGGCAGTGGTTATCTGCCTCACAACCCACAAATACATCCTCCGCATCCTTGGTTTTCTTCAGCATTAAAAGAAAGACCTGAATTAAAATTCATATGTTCAGTTAAAAAGATTGAAAGAAAGACGCTCTTATATATTATGAAAAATCGGAGTGCGCACACGACCGAGCACAGCTTTTGGGAACTCATTAACAAGGTCACTAAGAATTAGCGTGTGCTATCTCTGAGGCACTTATCCCGCTATCTGAGCATATATTACCAAGCCAGAACAAATTCTCGTTGTCTTTAAAATGCAAACTTACATTTCCGTTGGCCACGTATTGTTGGCCAACAAAACTGAGTCCTGTGGTTATTCATTGAAAACATATTTCGTTGTTTCACCTTTTACTTTTTTTATTACTTCGCCTCATCCATGTTTGGCTCGAGGTCGACGCAACTGGGTGCCGAGCGAAATGTTTTGTAAGCGAGCGTGTAGTTGCCTTCCATGACGTCAACGGCGGCGGAGTTTTTATACACCACCCACCTTCGTTTCGTTCACACCACCAAGGGTGACGTCATTGAAAGTTCCGCCGCAAATGCTTCTGTCTGGCCGCACAGACTGTTCCCCTCTAACAACCAACTAAGCACTCATGGAAGCTTTGAAGTTCCGTACTCGCGTCCCACGAGAAATTCTTGGGTTCGAATGCGAACCATCAAACTTTTTTTTTCTGTTTACGTGACGCAGAAGCACCACGCACACACACACAATGCTGAAATCACTAACCGCGGCCATTAATGCTGGCTCGTTAAAAGTCCATAAGAAGGAATGCTTGAGGTGAGATGCCGGGTACATCCGAGGACATAAGTAGACGAGGAGTAGACGAGAAGTAGACGACAGACCACCGTTCTTACTTTGTACATTTTTAATAATAATTGCCTCAAAAGCATGCACTTAATCGCAGATAAAGGAATTAGGCAGCATGGCGCAAGAAAATACAAGGCATCGATTGGCACAAAAAAATAGGATCTATATCACATGCCAAAGGGCCCTTTGTACGAGAAATGAAGTTCGGTAAAGCAAGCGGTTAGGCGAGTTGGTGACCTTCTTCCATGGTTACAGCGGGAAAGACAGGACCAGAGAGGACGACACAACGCAGCGCTGACTCGCAGCTGAAGCCTTTAATAGCAAACCATTTCTAAGCTACCCGCATGCCTCAATCAGATTGTTTTAAGAAACGAAGTGCCACTTGATGGTTGTTTCAGGTTTTTCAGACCTCTCGCTTCATTTCACTTCATCCCAGGTGTGCTAGGATTTTGAGCCGCGTTTTCAAGAACCCATTTTGTCATATTCATCAGCATATTCGAAGCTATTGAGAAGAGCAATTGTTCAATTTTAGCAATACAGCGCAAAAGACATGAGCACGGGCCGCAGCAAAGCTTCCAAAACCAAGCACGTCGTCTAATGCAGTCCGGTTACCCTTCAGAAGTTCTGATTTCCGTGGCAGAAAAACTGCAGACAGAGTGGAGGACAGCAATAAAGTGAAAAAACTAATGATGAAAAGGGAAAGAAACGTTGCTGACGTGAATATCTGCACCAGGTTTCACACAACCTAAGGAAAATTGGGAACCGTGCGGGAGTGGACGTTGTTTTGCGGCGCCTAAGCGACTGTGTAGTCTCTTCCGGGAAGTGAATTCCTCGAACAGCGAACCTCAAGGCTGCTCGAGGAGGCACGCTGAACGTTTCGTCTCTTGCCAGGAAGGAGTGATTTATCCGTTGCCTGTGTCCTGTCGGAAGAAGTACACCGGCCAAACTGTCTGGTGACTTAATGAAAGATCGTCTCACGTGTTGCCACTACAAGGCACGTGACAAAGTACTGCGGAGAATGCAAGAAAGATTAAAGTCATCAGGAAAGCACTGTAACTGGAAGAAACCATGATGCTTTGACGAGAGAAATCATCGAAGCACTGATGACACCACGGCTCCACGAGGAATGTATTAGTGTGCCTTCCATGGCTCTGTCAGAGAAAAAAAGACCCTATCTTTAATGTGACTGTTGACACGTGCCAATGCTTTTTGAAGATCGATGCTTCGTATGCATGCAATGTATCTTCTCGTTTCCAATTCTCGCCACCAGGTGGGCGGCCAGAACTTATACTGACTGGTTTGCCATTAAGGCTTCAGTTGCGAGTCAGCTCTGTGTCCTGTTCTCCCCTGTCCTGTCCTTCGCGCTGTAACTACGGGAAGTGTCACTGGCTTCTTTGCTGAGAATTTGGTTCTCATTCTGGCACTCAAGGCTAAACTGCTTTGATTCTTCAGTTTCTTTACGGAGTGTGTTCGGTTCGTAATTGTTCGAAATTCTCGTTGATGAAGCCCGATCCTATTCTGACTGACGTAAACTCTAATTGTATGGCTGTGTACGATGGTTTCAGCTTTTTAACGTCATTCTTTTATCTCTCATTAGTCCCGTGAACCTGGAAGTCATGTCAGTCAAAGCGCTATTTCTTTTGTTCTGTTTGGTGCCATTTCAGCCAGCTTGTGTGAAAATTCAGTGAAATATGTACTTATGCACACAAAATATTATGTATACAAGAATTTTGTAGTTTGTGGTAAGACCACAGCAACGAGTTTTCCTTATTATGTGTACTACGATCACATTTTTTATACTTTCTTTTAGTACAGCTATCTAAGGTAGCGCAGACCTCGTCAGGATTTTCTAGGTTTTTGTGTGTCTTTCTTCCTATTGTAATACTAAAAAGTATATTCAATTTCAGGATGAGCCCTGGATACCCAAAACTACGCTGCTAGAGTTGCAATCTACCGGCTGTAGAAATCTTCATCGCCGAGCGCCGATATGTCGACTAGATTAAATTTTCGCTAAAGCCCGATGCACCGCCTAGGCTAGGCTTTCACGCCGGTTGAGCGCTTTCTTTATTGTATGTGCCCTATTTCCTTGCACTCTTGAGCAATGAAAGGCTAGCTTCTGGGAGCTTAACTCCATTGGAAAAGAAGCTTTAGCTGGTCGTTCAACTTCCAAACAAGCGATATGTTACCTAAGGTAACCTCAGAGGCAGTCCTCATCTAAGGTGCCACAGTTTGCTTTTCATTTTCAAGTGCCTTTTTTATTTCATATGGGCCTAAAGTGGGGTGTAAATTATAAAAGTTGTCTAATAATTAAAAAAAAAATGGTTTAGCTAGCTAATGAAGCCGAGGATTCAGTCGGGGTGCAGTCCCTGCGTCCAAGGAGTGTATGGTTATGCAGTGGTGACGGCATTCAGTCAGTCACGAAGCTAGCAAAGTGGAGTTCCAATAGAAACTGATTATTGCGCTCACTCGCACCCGAAAGACCTGAGTAACTCGGTGGCGATAGTCACAAACGTGCACAGCGGTCGTCCAAAACAATGCCCAACGCTCTTTGTCACGCTCTATTTAAAGCTGACAACAAGCTTTCGAGATAAGGCGTGCAAAGTAGCCCCTACTGTTCCGAAAAACGCAGAATAGCTCCCGCCTGGCTTCGAGCATTCGAGATAAATGGCTTCAGATCTTATGTCACTTACAAAGTGATGAAGTCTTGCGCAGGCGGCATTCGTCCCCGCTCTTATTCGAGCTATTGTTTTAGGACCTCCTACGCATATCTCTTTAGAACTGTCCATTCCGTCTTCCTTTCCCGACACCAATTTGATGGCCTTTGTAGGTAGTTTAGCTGAGTACATCATCGTGGGTTGGTTTCCGTACACACAGAAATGCTTAACATAACGGAAAGAGTTCAGCACGAAGGAGACATTTATTTTTAACAAGTATGGACGTAATGACTCTCGAAGTAAGCGCTTAAACAGACCAAATCAGACCACTATTCATAGCCGTACCTGGAACTCGCACCCCAAGTTCTTTGTTTAGTAGAGTGCGCGGTTTAGTTCCTTCAGCTAAATAAAATGCCAAAACACAACATTCAGAGCATTTAGTTGAGCATAAACTTCATACTGACAACATTTATTATTCCTTTTTCCTCCTAGCGACTAGAGAATGTTGTTAATTCTCTACCTCTGAGCAGTTTTCTTTCTGACTTGTCATAATTGTTTCTTTGGACTATTGTGCTCTGGCACTGCTTGCACCACTTTTTAATAAATGTTATTTCCTATACTGTACACGTACTTTACTATGCAAGCCTGCAGCATGTCTTTTTCCGGAGATGACTTTGGTCTCACTATCTTCAAATTTTTGTTGTATCAGCTTCCTTTCAGTAGATGGCTTTTTTCTTGCGACATGTCCTGAAAGAATAGCATTGCAAAATAATATTGTAAGAGCTTCGAAAGAGGCTAGCAATGTGTTCGTTCAAAATGAACAAAAAAGAAATCAAAGGCTGACTGCAGTACGGCGGCTTGAGTCTGAAAGTTGCTTCAAGTACTCCACAAAATGAAGTCATTAGCCTACAAAAAAACTTTACAGTCAGGACTGTGATGTAAGTGCAATGCAAGATGGATAAAAGCCAAAATAAACAACGTTGGTGACAGGGCCGATTCAACGGGTACGCCACGAAGCGGTACGAGTTATTTGATCCCGTGAACTCTACTGCACGTTGTAAATCTTCTGCCTTCAAGAGAAGATTTTACGAAATGCGAACTCTAAAAGGCAAATTGAGAACGACAATGGAGCCCAGGATGGCAGCATTGCTGATAGATACATTTGCTTACAAGACGTCCATATAGAGGACGGTACGTACAGATGCGGACATAAGTAAACAGAGTACGCGACTTTGTTCTAAGTGGAATCATGCGTTCCATGTTGTGTATGTAGAAACATATTTTGTCTATGAGAAAGTGCATTGGCGCCCCCTACCAACATGCACACAGAGTATCAAGAAATTACAATTATGAGACGCATGAGAAATGTTAAAATGCAATAACAGTGCTTTATTTACTTCTACCCACAGCCGTACACTGTGGCGGCGGTTTTATGAAAAAAATTTGTTATGGCAACACAGAGAACCCATATTCAGTACATATTAATGAACGGAAGCCAATTTTGTTGGGGTGGTGGAAACTGTGCTGCTGAAATCACCAGAAGAGTATATTTTGAAAAATGCCAGCGCAAAATAGAGACCGGCACGAAAAGCAAGATTACACACATCAGCGCTGTGTGCAATCTTGCTTTTCGGTGCTTGTTGTATTGCTTTTCTTGTTCATCGTTTTTTTGCACACAATTTTCCAAACATGCATTCACTCCAACTGCGAATTCAGCAAAATCCTACAACTGCCTTGTGGCTAACACATTCTCTACCAGCTAGCAGAACGTAGCGTTAGCGGTAAAAGCACTATGTTACCGATGTCCGCTCTTTGCTGCCACATTTGTTCAGTGTAAGCGCAATTTGTATTTCGTAAACATTGCGAATGCCAAAACTTATATCGCGAGCTTCATGTTCTGTACCATCGTGATCGCCTGACTGCTGTCATTTATGGGGTTTGAAATAAATACCCGCCAGTTATCACTCGGCTACTCATGGTTCTCACATTCCAATTTTAATGATTATGTTCAGTCGGAATGCCCCTGCTGGAGGACAGAAGCCACTTATAATGACCCTAATCTCCGCAATGGCACTACCATCGTCTGCATTATATTTTGCAGTATGAAGAAGTGACCGAAAAGAGAATTAAAAAAGATATTCGATACTGCTTGGGGAAAGACGCTTGGGACGCTGACTATGGTTACTCGGTATATTACGGAACTAATTCGAGAGGCTCCATTTCTTTTTGCAGCGTTCCTGAGCTGCCAAGTGGACAGGAGTGGCCAAAGTACACCAGGAGCTCCCCCGTCGTGGTAATGATGGGCCGTGGGCAGTTCAACGAGACAAGGAACTTCCGAGAGAGTCAGTGTGAACGTTGGAGGACGCGCTTTTGACAAGTCAAAAGCTTAATTTTCGGTTGATGCCTGTGTTGTTTAGTAATCCTTTAGAGTTGATAAATAGCGGAAAAAGAAAGAGAAGAATTAGTGATATATTTACCTCTTAATGCATATCGATTCTTCTCTACAGCCTGAATTACCAAAGACGCTCGCCTTAAATGTCCGGCGTTGCATGCAGTCACCAGGTTAATCAGATACGACGAGTGCTTTGAAAAAGAACAAGCATGGACAGTTGTGCATGTTGGTAACGTTAACATACGGTTGCGAATCATATATTGTGTCCGAAATTCCACTCAACAAAATATGCATAGGGCAAACAGGAAAATGCATAAACATTCCTCTACGAGAATATCTCAAATCGCTCTCCGATACTGACTACTCTCATTTGAATGACCACTGTCGCGAATGTGAAAAAAATGGCAAGAAAAAGAAAAATAAGAAAACCAATACCAGTCGTCGTTCAGTTGCTAATACAAAGATTTTATTTAGGCACTAAGATAAAACAACAAGGGAACTCATGGCGGCCTACTTTATCCGAAAAAGACAGCCGTAGTGTTTAAGCCAGCCTTCTGCTATGCTAGTTGATAAAGAGGTCTCTTTCCTTCATAACTCCTCATTATGTCTTTGAGAATTGAAGAGAGAGGCCAAATTCTGTTCGATAAGGTTGAGTGTGGTAATAATGGTTTTCCCTGGGCAATGTGTCTGTGCAAGTCCTCTCGATCTGTTGTCACATGACAGGGTTGTATAAAATGCGTAATTTTTCGTAATAAAAAATTAGTTGCCAGTCAGCGCCTGTCTGTGTCCTCTTTCTGTACGTCTGGCGTCTCGTTCGCGCTGTACCTTCCAATATGAACCTTCAAAAAAGAGTATTTTTTCTGGAAGCCAAAGCATGGAGCATGGAGCGCTCGCGATCATGCGTCCACCCACACTTCTTCGCTTTGTCCTGAAAACATCGTCGTTATCAGGAGGGACTCGCGTTCTCAACAATATAGCGTCAAACTGCTTGAAACTGAAATGATCGCATGGCAATGTTTCATCACGCCGGCGCAGTAGCAGCCGCAGCAGTTATGATGCAGCAACAGCAGCGACGTGCCACATTAGCCGGTTTGCGGGAGCACCATGTATGTAGCCGAGGGGGAGTGTTACGCTGTGAACTTGGAAGAATACCCTCACAAAGCTTACCATCACAGATGCTGAAGTGCGCGCCTGCACATTTCTGAGAACGTTAAGTCCTCGTTCTAATGCTGCCAAAACCGGAACAAAGTCGCCATCCATTTATGCGTAGCTCAGCATTAAAGAAATGCAACAGCCGAAAAAGCACAAAATAAACATGCTTACGCTGGTCGTCGGCATTGCCGCGGGTGTAACCATGAATAACTTTTACACCACAAATGCATTTATAGGAAAAACGTTTCTCTTTGTACGCATAATTTCGACCATCTGTCCTTCCGCACAAAACAACTCGGCACAATAAAACACACTTGTAGAGCTATACTTTTCAGTGCGATTCGAACCCGCACCTTTTCGGGATGGGATAGGTAGTAGTAATGTTCCTCGTTGAGGATATATATGCCGACGCGGGTAAACGCCACCCCTGCTCACATCCTTCCTTCAGTTGACGGTACGCAAGTTAATGAAGCTTTGTATAGGGCACTCCATGATGTAACGGTTACTTTTCTTTTTGTGCCGCATGACCGACAGCCTTGCTAAAACTGCAGTTAATTTTTCTCACAGCGAATAACAAACGATGCAAACGTTTATAAAAAATAATTTGAACAGGGCATACACTTTTTCCGCTTATCCTATTCTGTCGAGATAATTGAAGGAAGCCTCTTTGAAAAAGTTGCGCTTTTTGTCCTTTTCAATCACTCACTCTGTGTTTATTTGTGATGAGTACTGTGTTGCGTTCGAGTACACGTTAGTAGTCTCCCTTGCACGCGCTATAGCCCACGCTCGCAAGCGCCTGTTTTGCGCGAAGTCTCTTCGTGTGATTGGTTTTGTGTGCCTGGTTGTCTCGTCACTTCTATTAAGTGGCTGCCGTTATACTGGTGCCAACGATAGCGTCCTCCGCCTTTCTATTCGCCAGGTAGGCCTCACCTAGAATCTGCGACACTATTGGAGCGTAAATCAATTGGAAAGGCACGCTAGGCCGAGACGCCGATAACAGGTAAAAAGTTTAAGCAGGCAAGTACACTCTACGTCGTTGTTTCTGCCTCGAAGATGCTTGCAAGTGAAATAAAACTGCCCATGAATGTTTCTTTGCTGACAAACGTTCTTTTTTTGGTCCTTGACGTCAAAACATTTAAAAGCATGCATGTGGCCCCGAACTAGGATGACCTAGGTGGTGAACGAGTAGGCCTCCACACCCTTCACTTTGCTAATTTCAATGAAATATTAGGCGTTTAAGCGTCTTTTTCACGGAGCTTCTATGGAAAAAGTGCTGTAATGAGAGCAGCCCTGATTATAGCGCTCACGGTTGCCCGCAATGAAACTAGTCGCGATTCGTCAAGGCGGGAATATCATATCCGTACGCAATGCAGGACTACTGATACATTTATCACTTTGGTGTTAGCATGCTAGTTTTAATGGATTATAAGACATTGACTAATATTTGTTGCTTTGGTGTTTTACCATAAAAAAACGGCAACATTAAGAAAATCAATAAAGTAAATGTGAAGGAGACGAGCATTATCCCAGTGGCATTGCCATCGCTCACAGCGAGAGACTGCTGACCCTGACGGACCAAGGACTGCGTTTCGCCGCTGTGGCGTCGCCGCCGCCTAAGCGCTGACCTAAGCCCCGGTTACATTCTGAGGTGGTTCGGTTTCTCATTCTCAACCTCGTACCTCCCGGGAACTTCGCATCTGCACGCTGCCGACGCCCAGTATGCCTGAAGCCGCCAACCACCAAGCAGTACAGCTGGGCTCAGCAGTCCTCTCTTCCGGCTCCCTCCGCTAGTGGGACCCTGCCGTCTTCACCGGGAATGACGTCCATGATGCTGATAACAGGCTGACATCATAGCAGCCGGTGAGCGCATAGAACAACGATGCTGCCAAGTCGACCAACGTTATCTTTTACTTCACCGGCGTTGCCAACCTGTGGTTTCGAAACCAAGAAGCAGCCTTCTCCACGTGGACCGCTTTCGAAGGGTTCGGACCGAAGGGTTCGGATGTCCTACTGTGCACTGTACGAAACACATTGAATTACGAAACAAATTGAACTCAGATCTAAAGAATGCAAAATCGAATTATTTTCAAAATAAATTCCAAGATGTTCAAAATGACAGCAAAAATACATGGGACATGCTGAATATCATATAAACAACGAAACAAGCTGGTTGCAGTGTGAAGGAAATCCGTATTGACAGTGACCTTCTGACCGGGAACGACCTAGTAAATGCAATGAATAAGCACTTTGTTAAGGTGGGTGCTCACTCAAGAGGATACGGCACTGCAGATGACGGGATGAATGTAACCAGTTTGCCACAGTCCATTGTGCTTGCTCCGACAACACCTAGTGAAATTGAAGAGATAATCAGAAAAATAAAAAACCATGTCGCCTGCGGTGATGACGGGATAAAGGTCTTGCCTATTAAACATGTGTTATGCTTCATAAGTACCATACTATCGCACATAATAAATCAAGTGCTTCTTAGCGGAATTTCCCGGACGAATTAAAGATCGCAAAAGTCACACCTATTTATAAAGGCGGTGATGATAGTAGCGTTAGTAATTACAGGCCAATTTCTGTTCTGACTGTGTTTTCGAAGGTATTTGAACATGTAATCAATAGCAGGTTAACTGTTTTTTTTAAGAAGCACCGAGTGATAACAGAAGCTCAATACGGTTTATCAAGCTGATAAATCAGCAGAGCTGGCACTCATTAACATTTAGGATAAGATAATTGAAAACATTGAAATAAATCTTTTTACACTTGGCTTATTTCTAGATTTAAGCAAAGCCTTTGATATTGTTCAACATGATATTCTTTTACAAAAACTGGAAACATATGGCATCAGAGGAGTGGCACTAAAACTAATTCGAAGTTACCTCGAGAAACGTTACCAGTAAGCATGTGTTAACAACTGGTGCTCCATCAAACTTGAAATCCAACACGGTGTTCCCCAGGGCTCCATTTTGGGACCCCTCCTTTTTCTCATTTACGTGAATGACATTACAACAATCCCTGAATCGCCGCAAATTATAATGTCTACAGATGATACTAATGTATTTTTTACTTGAGAAACCGCGCACTGTCTAGAGAACTCTGTTAACAATTATCTAATACAGTTATCTAAATGGCTTCACAGAAACTGCTTGGGTCTAAATATAAATAAAACTAAGTACTTAATTTTCAAGCCAATAAATAAACAAGACTGCAACTCGGTTAGTATTACATTTGAAGGACACCCACTGGGACAGGTTACCGAACAAAAAGTTTTAGGTGTTTGGTTCTGCCCCGACCTCTCATGGAACATCCATTTTAATCAACTTAAGTCAAGTCTGTCTCGTACAATAGGCTGCATTTATAAAGTACAACATCGAATACTCAAAAGCTTAACACAGGCGCTGTACTATTCTCTAGTTTACTCCAGAATAAGCTATGGTATCCTTACGAGGGGAACGACAACAAACTCTAATTACTACAGGCTTAATGTATTACAAAAGAAAATATTACGTATACTAGAAGACTACAAAGGAAATAAGCAGTCTTGAGAACACGACCATTATATGTCAAATATAATATGTTGAAGTCTGACCAGGTATACTACATTAAATTACTGCAATGGATCCATAGATACAGGCTACATATTCCCACAGTACATAGTTCAAGTTCATACAGCATTCGAAATCCAAAACGAAGAATGCCGCCAGTTAGAACAAACTACGGAAAACAAGCATTATCTTTCCAAATCACGAATGCTTTGAACAGAAAAGATATGATGCAGATAGACTCGAATAAAGGTGCACAATTTTTTAAGAAATTCTGTAAGAAGTTTCTTGTGAACACCGGTACTAAATTCTCATTACTGTAACTATTCCGAAAAGTGTAACCTTGTTTTATCTTATATTCCTCTTGTCATGTCTTACCAACTGTAATATGATCTAATGTCTTCGCGGCGACGACTCACGGTTGCGTCTACTAATTGCTAATGTGTAAATCATGTATTGGTTTAATGCTGTATTCAGTATATTCCCGATGTTCCACTCAGTTACTGTTTTTTTTTGTATCGGCACTCTGTTGTACAGAAAATGAAATTGTCTCTAATGCCATGTGATTCTGACAGGAAATAGCTACCTTTTGTTTTCCCTTTGACTGATCCTAGGACGACTAGTTGACCGAACTTTGTAATGCTAGTTTTGTTTTATGTACATTGTGCAAGGGGGCCGGGGCCCTTGTCAGGCGCTCTGTCGCCTTTAGCCTCGGCCCCCTCTTGGACTGTGTCTAAGGAAACAATAAAGAAAGAAAGAAAGAAAGAAAGAAAGAAGGAAGGAAAGAAAGAAGGAAAGAAAGAAAGAAAGAAAGAAAGGAAAGAAGAAAGAAAAAAAGAAAGAAAGAAAGAAAGAAAGAAAGAAAGAAAGAAAGAAAGAAAGAAAGAAAGAAAGAAAGAAAGAAAGAAAGAAAGAAAGAAAGAAAGAAAGAAAGAAAGAAATAAAGAAAGAAAGAAAGAAAGAAAGAAAGAAAGAAAGAAAGAAAGAAAGAAAGAAGGTTCAGACAGCCTGTAGCTCTTATCGTCCACCAGATTCTTCTGTACAAGAGTTGTTGCAGTTTTCAAGTCTGTATTACAACAAACTGATTCAATTATCATAGGAGGGAATTTTAATCTGCCAGATATAGTAAGCTGGAATTGTCAACGCCTTTGTCACCGCCTCAGCGGATGATACTAGACCCCACATGCGGAAACAATATTTTTCATTCTTTAACAAATCGACCTGACTTAGTAAGGTCAGCTGTCGCTATATCGGTAATAAGTGACCATAATGCATTGTGTTGTGAATTGAATAATAAATATACAAAATTAACTAGAACAAAAACTAGGAAAAAAACAACTACGATAACGCACATCTGGACGGTATGAACAGAAATTCGGAAACATTTTTTTCTTTATTCAAAAGAAAAGCAAAAAACGAAGGTGCTTCCGAATTGCTTGCTGAAACTTCCCAATAGACTCTCAAGATTTGCTTCGTAAGGTCAAAGTAAAATCGATTCTAGAATATGCATGCTCTCTTTTGAAAACGCCCACCAAAAAATATCAACAAAAATTAGGCTGCTAACAGAATAAGGCTGCTCACTTTGTCACCGGAAATTTGGAAAGGCAGTTCAGTGCTAAAAAAAGAAAAAAAAGATAGAATGGGATCTGAAGTACAAAAGACGAAGTTTACGCCCGTATTTATGTCATAATGTATGTCGCTCATTGGTACATACCGAAAAAGATATCATCATCAACATCAGCCTGACTATGCCACTGCGGGCAAAGGCCTCTCTTATGTCTCTCCAATTAACCCTGTCCTTTGCCAGTTGCAGCTACCGTATCCCCGAAAACTTAATATCATCCGCCCGCCTAACTTTCTGCCGCCCCCTGCTACGTTTACCTTCTCTTGGAATCCACTCCGTTACCCTTAAGGACCAGCGGTTATCTTGCCTTCACATTACGTGCCCTGCCCAAGCCCACTTCTTCCTCTTGATTTCGACTAGGATATGATTAACCCACGTTTGTTCTCTCACACACTCTGCCGGCTTCCGATCTCTTAACATTACACCCTTCATTCTTCTTTCCATAGCTGGCTACGTTCTCCTTAACTTAAGCTGAACCCTCTTTGTTAGCCTCCATGTTTATGCCCCATAGGTGAGTACCGGTAAGATAGAGCTGTTGTATACTGTATATATGTATAAAGCAGCTCTACTATGTCTCAGAATTTGCGGACCATAAAAGTACGCGAAATTTTTGGCCATACAAATTATTTAAGATCTTATCTTTCCCAAAACAATATTAGAGGGGAACCATTTGCTTCGCAATGTTGTTATTGTTGTATCTATTGATGTCTACTTTTAAATGTTAAGTGCTCGCTGAGCTATTCGCATTTGCTCTCTCTCTCTTTTTTTTTTCTGGCGGCGTTCATTGTTCTGATTACGACTGCTCTGCGAATAACGTGCATTTCATTGCAGAGTGGCTCCAGTTCACCCGTTTTATGCCATATAAGCGTTCCTTACCGCCCCCCCCCCCCCCCCCCCCACACAGCCGCCCTGTAATACCTCCGGGCGCTGTAGGTCGTGACTTACATAATTAATAGCCTAAAACGATGAATACCAAACTAGGCATAGGCAAAAGTCAGATGTAGGCGTTAAGAGACAAAGAGGACAATGTCATTAGCAGCAAGGATTAGATAGTTAAAGGAACCAAAGAGCTCTACACAAATCTATACAGTAGCCAGTGTTCCCAGGAGGTAAATGAGATAAAAATTATCACACACGAACGGGACATCCCGCCAGAAAAAGAAAGAGGAATGAAAGAAAGCCTTAGGAGCAATGCAAAGGGGTGAAGCAGTCGGTAAGGATCAGGAAACAGCAGATCTGTTGAACGATGGCGAGGAGACTGTGCCAGAAAAATGAGCCACCCTGTATACCAAATGCCTTATGACCTCGTTCGTTGCGAATTTTCGGGAGAATGCTAGAATAATCCATAATCTTAATCCATAACAAAGCAGATGTAAAGAACCTGAAAAATTACGGATCGATCAGACTGCTGTCCATTTCCTATAATATATTAAGGCGGAAGCCTTTAATGTCTCATCGTTGTAAGCAGCAGTTGTCGACAGAAAATGTCACGCTTTTCAATTGGTGGAAACGGTCGTGACGTCACAGGGCGCGAATTTCAAACGGGGCCAATTGCACTTTGGCTAGTAACCATACAACCAATTGAAGGGATCGTATACTGATTGTTAATTAAAAGACTAGCGCAAAAAACTAGGACAAAGACAGAGAAGGAGACAGGACGAGCGCTAAACATCAACTAAAGGTTTACTACACCAAACATGTACTTAAAACACTTCAGTGGCACATGCGCACACTGCGTTACAAAAAAAACTAATCAAGAAGTGGCAAACTGTTTCGCAGATACATGGTTTCTTTCCTGGTCAGGGCAAGTGACGTCGTGCTTACACACTTGTCACCTTCCCTCATAATGTGATAAGCCTCACAAATCTCGCGACCTAACCTTGTGCCTCCCCTACCAAGCACACACGTGGCATCAAACGCCGGCACGCACCCGCACCGCTTACAATGCGTAGCCAAATGGCTGCCCGCCGCCAATGAATCCACCAGCGTGCGATGCTCTCGTAGCCGTTCATTTAGGCAGCGTCCAGACTGTCCCACGTAGCATCTACCGCATGAGAGGGGTATGCGGTATACAATGCCAGCAGTGCACGGAACGAACTTGCACACGTGTTTTATGGTGCATACCGGTTTCCTCTTCTCATTGACGGCTTTGCACATGCGCACCAGCTTTTCGGGGGCGGTGAACAAGACGTCCACACCGCACTTCCCTCCAACTTTCCTCAGCCGGTGCGAAAGCTGGTGCACGTACGGTATAGCCGTACGCCTGAGCCTTTTGGCACATTCTCCGGCGGCCACGCCAGGGCGGCCACCTGCCCTGACTTCCTTCAAGAGGCATTCCGCCACAGCCATCACTGTGTCGTTAGGGAAACCGGCCTTCTTCAACCGGTGCACTTGCGCTTGCAAGCTGTCCTCAATCTTATGCTGGCAGGACTTTTCGAGAGCACCCCGCAGGCAATTTTTTGCAATCCCCCGTTTTACCAATTTAGAATGGGCCGAATTATACGCTAAAATTTCTTTTTTTGTGCGAGGCTGGTACGACCAACAGATGTGCCCAGTGCCAAAGAACAAACTTAGCTCGAGGAACTGGAGGCACCCGTCCACTGGAACTTCATGCGTGAACCTCAGCTTGCCAGAACAATCACCGAAAATCTCTAAAACACTTTTTACAACCTGTGGTTTGTCGCTCTCGTTGTTAACATGCATAAACACAATAAAGTCATCCACGTACCTAAAACACTTAACAACGCGCTTTTCGTCTTCAATGCACGCTGCAACGCGCTTGTCAAACTGTCCTAAAAAGATTTCACTAAGAATCGGGGCTATGCAAGACCCTATGCAAATGCCATCTTTTTGCACAAACAATCGGTCATCAAAACAAATGTAAGTGGATGAGAGGTAACACTTAACTAAGGCTATAAAGTCATTTACCGAAACCCCGCTACTATTCTGAAACTTCACAGCCCCCCAGCTTTCAATCCGCTCTCTTACTGCATCTAACAACTCTTTTTGTGGTATGGAATAGAATAGCTCCTCAACATCAACTGAAAACGCGAAATTAGCTCCTGAAGCACCACCTTGCGCTGCCAAAAATTCTATCACATCTTTTGAGTTGCGCACTGGAAAAGGGTCTTCTACGTCTAGTTGGCTAAGGTGCTCTAGTAGGTATTTTGACACCAGGCCTTGCCAGGCTTCTTTCTCGGATACAATAGCTCTGAGAGGCATGCCCTCTTTGTGTGTCTTCGCAGAAAAGAAAACGTTCAGCCCCTGCTCATTCGCTGCTTTAACTGACTTATGAAGTCCTATCAAATTGATCTGTTCGCAAACCTTTAAAGCCTCAGCCTTTACTTTCCTGCCAGATCTTTTTAGGAGAACAAAGTTCTTGTCAATAGCCTGCATAGCCTTTTCATGATACATTGTTTTCGGCAACACGACGAATCCCCCCTCTTTATCTGCAGTCAATAAAGAAAGATTATTCCTTTTGAGGTAATGAACTGTATTGCTCACTGCTAGCGTTTCCACACGTGGACATGGTTTTTTACTTAACAAGCAGTCGACACCTTCGGAAATACATCTAGCTTTCTCTTCCACGTCTGCACATTGCCCTACTTTCCTAACCATGGTAAGGAGACCGAGCGGGGTCTCGTTAACTTCATTACAAAATTTAGGCCCGCAGCTCAAAACCCTTCGAACTTTATCAGGGAGACCACATTCTGCTAAACACAACACTTCCTTCTTAGGAACATTTTGAGAGTCCTCTTCCGCTTTTTTCCAAGCACACAGAGATGGCAGCCCACAAGACCACAGGAACTCGGTAACATTAGCTGCCTCCCTAGCCCAAGTCCTGATCATTGCATCACAGGTTACCTTGCAGCTTGTCCTGGTCGTGGCATGCACACGCAAGCACAGCTGGAAATACCGGATGTGTCTCCAAAGTTCGGCACGGAAGATCTTGGTGATTCTTCTAGTATGTCGCACGGACGCTTGGCAGGGATGGAACAAGGCTTGCACCTCAGGCGGTACCAGTCCATTCTTGAGGGCGAAGGAAAGCACTCTTGCCCGATAAGTAGTTATTGCTATTAGGTTCACATAGGTAACTGAAGGATCACTACACATAAAAGAAGGAAGAACAGGGCCCGATGTACGAGAAATCAATGCAATCAAGGCGGAAAGCTGGGCTAGTTGGTTTGACATAGTTAATTAAAAGACTAGCGCAAAAAACTAGGACAAAGACAGAGAAGGAGACAGGACGAGCGCTAAACATCAACTAAAGGTTTACTACACCAAACATGTACTTAAAACACTTCAGTGGCACATGCGCACACTGCGTTACAAAAAAAACTAATCAAGAAGTGGCAAACTGTTTCGCAGATACATGGTTTCTTTCCTGGTCAGGGCAAGTGACGTCGTGCTTACACACTTGTCACCTTCCCTCATAATGTGATAAGCCTCACAAATCTCGCGACCTAACCTTGTGCCTCCCCTACCAAGCACACACGTGGCATCAAACGCTAGCAGTGAGCAGTGAAACGCTAGCAGTGAGCTAGCAGGAAACGCTAGCAGTGAGCAATACAGTTCATTACCTCAAAAGGAATAATCTTTCTTTATTGACTGCAGATAAAGAGGGGGGATTCGTCGTGTTGCCGAAAACAATGTATCATGAAAAGGCTATGCAGGCTATTGACAAGAACTTTGTTCTCCTAAAAAGATCTGGCAGGAAAGTAAAGGCTGAGGCATTAAAGGTTTGCGAACAGATCAATTTGATAGGACTTCATAAGTCAGTTAAAGCAGCGAATGAGCAGGGGCTGAACGTTTTCTTTTCTGCGAAGACACACAAAGAGGGCATGCCTCTCAGAGCTATTGTATCCGAGAAAGAAGCCTGGCAAGGCCTGGTGTCAAAATACCTACTAGAGCACCTTAGCCAACTAGACGTAGAAGACCCTTTTCGAGTGCGCAACTCAAAAGATGTGATAGAATTTTTGGCAGCGCAAGGTGGTGCTTCAGGAGCTAATTTCGCGTTTTCAGTTGATGTTGAGGAGCTATTCTATTCCATACCACAAAAAGAGTTGTTAGATGCAGTAAGAGAGCGGATTGAAAGCTGGGGGGCTGTGAAGTTTCAGAATAGTAGCGGGGTTTCGGTAAATGACTTTATAGCCTTAGTTAAGTGTTACCTCTCATCCACTTACATTTGTTTTGATGACCGATTGTTTGTGCAAAAAGATGGCATTTGCATAGGGTCTTGCATAGCCCCGATTCTTAGTGAAATCTTTTTAGGACAGTTTGACAAGCGCGTTGCAGCGTGCATTGAAGACGAAAAGCGCGTTAAGTGTTTTAGGTACGTGGATGACTTTATTGTGTTTATGCATGTTAACAACGAGAGCGACAAACCACAGGTTGTAAAAAGTGTTTTAGAGATTTTAGGTGATTGTTCTGGCAAGCTGAGGTTCACGCATGAAGTTCCAGTGGACGGGTGCCTCCAGTTCCTCGAGCTAAGTTTGTTCTTTGGCACTGGGCACATCTGTTGGTCGTACCAGCCTCGCACAAAAAAAGAAATTTTAGCGTATAATTCGGCCCATTCTAAATTGGTAAAACGGGGGATTGCAAAAAATTGCCTGCGGGGTGCTCTCGAAAAGTCCTGCCAGCATAAGATTGAGGACAGCTTGCAAGCGCAAGTGCACCGGTTGAAGAAGGCCGGTTTCCCTAACGACACAGTGATGGCTGTGGCGGAATGCCTCTTGAAGGAAGTCAGGGCAGGTGGCCGCCCTGGCGTGGCCGCCGGAGAATGTGCCAAAAGGCTCAGGCGTACGGCTATACCGTACGTGCACCAGCTTTCGCACCGGCTGAGGAAAGTTGGAGGGAAGTGCGGTGTGGACGTCTTGTTCACCGCCCCCGAAAAGCTGGTGCGCATGTGCAAAGCCGTCAATGAGAAGAGGAAACCGGTATGCACCATAAAACACGTGTGCAAGTTCGTTCCGTGCACTGCTGGCATTGTATACCGCATACCCCTCTCATGCGGTAGATGCTACGTGGGACAGTCTGGACGCTGCCTAAATGAACGGCTACGAGAGCATCGCACGCTGGTGGATTCATTGGCGGGGGGCAGCCATTTGGCTACGCATTGTAAGCGGTGCGGGTGCGTGCCGGCGTTTGATGCCACGTGTGTGCTTGGTAGGGGAGGCACAAGGTTAGGTCGCGAGATTTGTGAGGCTTATCACATTATGAGGGAAGGTGACAAGTGTGTAAGCACGACGTCACTTGCCCTGACCAGGAAAGAAACCATGTATCTGCGAAACAGTTTGCCACTTCTTGATTAGTTTTTTTTGTAACGCAGTGTGCGCATGTGCCACTGAAGTGTTTTAAGTACATGTTTGGTGTAGTAAACCTTTAGTTGATGTTTAGCGCTCGTCCTGTCTCCTTCTCTGTCTTTGTCCTAGTTTTTTGCGCTAGTCTTTTAATTAACTATGTCAAACCAACTAGCCCAGCTTTCTGCCTTGATCGTATACTGATGCTCCAAGTAGGTGGGACTGAGCTTAGTTAATTGCTTAATTACCCAATTAGCCTAATTAGCCTTACTAGTCAGCCCATATAAATAAATAAAAGCGATTAAGAAATTGGTCGAGCTCAGGAATCGAACCCCGGTCTTCGGCGTGAGAGACGAGCACGCTATCCACTCCGCCATGCCAGCTTTTTTTTTTTTTATTTATTGCCTGACTTCGGCAAGAACCACAGTACACAAATACACTTACAGAGCGCAATGAGCAATAATTAACAACACTATCCGCCCGGGGGTGCGTGGCTTCGTCATATTAAAACTCCTTAAGCGTCACCTTTCGAGCCACTCGGGAGCTTCAGGAGCAAGTTTCTGAACTTCAATATACTTATGCATGCACTCCCGAAAATAGATCCGTGCTGGCCGTGCATCAGGATCGCAATGATATCCTGCCATTCTGGAGCGCCAAATACAATGGAGGCCCATTAGCATAATGAGGTCGAATGGTGTCCCATCCTCACTCTCTACAGGCAAGTACCGGATTCCATGAGCGTCGAGCGGAAATTCCTTTTTTAAAGTCCGTTGCAAGATGTCCCAAAAGTATACCCCCTCCCAACAGTGCAAAAAAACGTGGTCTATTGTTTCTGGTTGTTTACAAATTAAACAATGTGAACCCCAAGGTAGAAATAACTGCTTCCTTTCCAAGAATTCCTTTACTGGTAGTGTTCCGGTATGTAATTTAAAGAAAAAAGTTTTTGCACTTGGCGGCACCTGCATCGCCTTCACACGCTTAAGTACGTCGCGTCCCTGGCCTCCATTGTATAAGGCCCTGTACATAGGTTGTGGAAGAACTACATCGCACAAATCTTTATACTACTTTTTCCTGCTAACAGAAGATAAATATTCATACGAAAATCGAACAGACAGGAATCGAACACTCGCGACAACCTCTCTAAAGTAACCAAAAATACGTCCCGAGAAACTTTCGGTTGTGACAACAAAGTACGGCAGTGCATTTCCGAGCCTTAATTGGCACACAGTGCGCAAAAACGGATCGCTTACATCGCGCACAAAACAAAATCTGCTTACAATCTGCCGCAGAAATAAGTGTCCCAGACTCAGGCCGCCATCCTTCACCCGCCTAAACAAATTGGTCCGGCTGCAGCGTTCCCAGTCCGCAGCCCACACAAAAACGGCAAAGATCCGGTGCAGTCTCTGTACGTTCATCCAGCTCGATGGTTTGGAATGAACAAAGGCGCGTCTAGTGAATACGGTGTCTTCACTCACTCTCATCCTGCTCCATTCCCCTCCGGCGAGGTTTAGGTGTCCACCGACAAATGAGAGACAGATACATTTCCTTTCCTCAAAAACCAATTTACCGACGAGCGAGGCGTAGAACCGAATGGGTGATGGCGTTCTATGGACTCCTTGGCAGCGTTGCAAGACGCTGTCGCGTTCCACTGTTAGGGGCGATGCTTAACATCTTAACCACACATCAGTGACCACACTTAGGTAAAAAAGTGCCCCCTGAATTTTGACGGGTGTCCACCGAGATATGTGAGGCAGTTACTGGGTAATTTCCTTTCCTCAAATACAATTTTCATTTTCTTCATTACGGCTCCTCTTTATCTATCTTCTTTCACTCCAACTTCCTCCCTTCCTGTACGGTGCGGTTCAGGTATCCACCGAGATGACAGAGAATTACTGCGCCATTTCCTTTCCTCAAAAAAGTTGCGTTCAAAGGGCAAGGCATCGCGCCGAACGGGTGGTGGCGTTGCGTGGACTCCCTGGCAGCGCTACAACGCGCTGTCGCGTTCCACTCCTAAGGCGAAGCTTAAGCGTAATTAATTAGTAGTTAATTAGTATTCAGGCATTAATCAGTAATTAAGAATTAATTAGTGATTTGCCATCACTTAGTAATTAGTACTCAAATATATGTGACGCTACCAGTGCCACAGAAACAGCGAAGGTGGTGCGGAAAACGCTTCCGCCTCTACCCACTTTAGACAGTCAAAGTGCCCCCTGAATTTTTTACTAAGGTATTCGCTAATATATTCAGGGCAACCTTAAACTTCCATCAACAAAACGATCAGGCATGCTTTCATCAAGGGTACTCGACCAGAGAGATCATATTCACTGTATTTATCAGGTGATAGAGATATGCGCAAAGCCCGGCCGCAGCGGCCGGGATTGGACCCGCGTCTTTGGGCTAGGCAGCTGGGTTTGCTAGCCACTGAGCCATTGCGGAGGGTTCCAAGCGCTTTTGCGTTCCAATCACGCAGATCAGTTGCCTCTTGACAACTGCCTTAACCTGAAAGTGCATGTCATCTTCATGCAAGTTTCCGAGCTCGGAAAACACCAGAATTGTTTTTGCTTTGTTGAGTAGCAGTTGAGTAACAATAGAAACACAGCTTACCTCATGAAGTGTATTTGGTGTATTACTTGTTCGGCTAGCAGCTCCACCACCTGTAAAAAAATGCGGAAAAATTCTCCTTGACTGCATGTGATCGGGAATCGCATAAGAGAAGCCTTCACTATCTATTATTAACGACTTTGTCTGCGCGGCAAATCAACCAGGAATAAAGAAAAAAGTGTCAGACTGAGACGGCTCTAGGTCTGTGAGAACGCTGCGGAAAGAGAGAACTGAACATGAGAGCTTGCAGCGGGAGGCCAGGAAAACCAGTTCTGTGGCCGTCGACGGGAAAGAACATGCTGTTTGCGGCATCATGATTGCGCAAAAGGTGCGCAAATTTGCGCATTCTGGCCCAAAGAAATGACTCTAATGCTAGGGAGTTGATAGAAGCGTTTGTTATCAAAAAGAAAGGCAACTTGAGCGTAAGCGATACATCAAATATACTGTGTAACAGTGAAAAGAAGTTCCTGGAGCGCGCCTTATCATGTCGTTCCTGAGCTTTAGGTGACCCACCGGCGCATGTGTCGACAAGCTATATAAGTACGCTTCATGAATGCAATATCAGTTGGAGGATGGCGCTTCGTCCTGTCACCTACCTATGTGTCTTCTCTGTTTTCGTACATTAAAACTATTTAACTATAGGCCTACTCGTACCACCTTCTATACCTTGTCTCAGGTATTTACATGCTCTTATTCGTTTAGTGCGATCTGATCAGCGGAGCAAGCACTGCGCGTAATTACAGTACGCATAAATCATTGTGGAAAGCCATGACACCCTCCTTCCTTCTTTGAGTGTTGCATTCTTTCCGTTCGGAAGTTTTAAAACCAGGCGCAGAATATTCATTCAGCGCTGTTCTCGCTCTCCAGATTGAGTATTTAACGGACTGAAAATCTATCTCAGTAAAATGAACTATGCCGCAACGACAACGCCAGAAGAAAAAAGGCAATTTATGTGCACACTACCAACTGTTACTTAGACTGAGAGAATGTACATTTATAATACTCAGCTCACGCATGTGAAACAGTACAATACAGCTCCGAAGCGAGCCAGTGACAGGAAATTAGCATGAAACAAGTCAGCACACATCAAATCGCAGAGCCCTTCTCAACCCCTGCCCAGACTACTTTCTGATAAATGGTTTTCCAAACCCCTCATAGAGATTAAAAAATTTCTTAGCGAGATCAAGAACGTGTTAGCGACATGTCTGTATCCCTTCGAAGAAATGAAATTTCCGGTCTTCAGCGTTGTCTGTAAAGGGGTGTACCCCTCGAGATTCCTTCCTTTAATGGTGCACTAAAATGGGCGTTGTTTGTTGTGATGGGTTTTTTGTTATCCGTTTCTTGACTTTGCTTTGCACTTAGCTTTCTACGTTTCCGACTGCTTTTGCTTCGAATGTATGGCACTGCTTTTATTACGAATACTCGACACTGGTTTTACTAAAAACATTTTTTATTCCTCTCTGTGTTTCGAAAACTGTTTATCAGAAGCTAATACTTTACGCGCAGGTAATAAGAATTGTTCTGCGATTACGTGCGTGCTGTCTTCTTGCACGTTGATTTGTTTCACGTTGTTTCACTGGCTCGGATAGATATTCCCCTGTGTCAAGTGCTTGAGCTGCTTATTATAAATTTGCATCCTTTCAGCTCAATCAACAGATGTTAGTATGCACTTGTGTTCTTTTCCTTCCGCCGTTCAATTCATGCATGCACCAACTCATCCCACATGCTGTCCGAGTAAATTGGTTTATGGGGTTTAACGTCCTAAAGCGACTAAGACTATGAGAGACGCCGTAGTGGAGGTCTCCGGAAATTTCGACCACCTGGGGTTCTTTAACGTGCACTGACATCGCACAGTACACGGGCTCCTAGAATTTCTCCTTCAACGAAATTCAACCGCCGCCGCCGGGATCGAACTCGCATCTTTCGGGTCAGGAGCCGAACACCATAACCACTGAGCCACAGCGGCGGCGCAAAGTCGGAGTAAATAGAAAGAGAAATGCAACGTAGCAGGTTCAATTAAAAGCGGAAACTGCGCCGCGAAACTCGGCGGGCGCGCAGGGCTGTGGCTTGCGACCACGGTTATTCTTACACGGTGCTTGCGACAGACGCCCGCCGAGCGTGGCCACTCCGCAGGCACGGTGCGCAACGCTAGCCGCTCTCTTTGACACGCATAAATAAAATGAACACTCGTCAAGGCGGTTTTCGGAAAGTGCTTTCATGTGGCACTCAACTAACAGAATTTACGCATGACTTAGCAGATGCGTGGACAAACGACTTTCAGTGGACTGCATTTATCTAGACTTTCGGAAAGCGTTGATACGGTAACCCATAGCCTTCTTATTCAAGAAATGTATACTTCCAATATTATTCCTGAAGTGATATGCTAAGTCAAAGAGTAGTTGCGATTAAAAACACTGTTGTAGTCAATAACCCACCATCTCAGACAGCAAAAGCCACATCCGGAGTCATATAAGGGTCCGTGCTAAGTCTTTTATTTTTCCTCTGTGTGAATGACGTCACTGATGGCATTGCAGCCCATATGAGGCTCTTTCCAGATAACTGCGTGCTTTACAGCGCAATCACTTCTGAAATAGACACCTACATAACTGAACTGGCCATGGATGAAATACCTTTTTGGTGTACAAAATGGCGTATGAAACTTAACCTGAACAAAAGAGTATATATTGTATGCACAAAAAGAGAAACCCTCGAGTTCAACCCTACCCCCTAAATAATTTTTCCTTAAACGTATACAGGTGTGTATTTTACGCCAGAGATAAACTGGCCCCGATATGCTAGGCGTGCATTGGGTTTTTTTCCGCCTCAGTGCAGAAAATTCCCATTGGTCTCTCGGGATTTGCTTCGTAAGGTCAATGTAAAACCGATACTAGAATATGCATACACTGTTTGGAATCCGCCAACCAAAAATATCAGCAAAAATTAGAATGCATGCAGAATAAGGCTGCTCATTTGTCACCGGAAATTACCGGAATTTTTCAGTGCTAAAAAAGAAAAAAAAACAGTAGGCCCTGAAGGTCAATAGACGAAATTTACGCCCGTAATTATTTCATAATGTATGCCACTCATTGGTACAAAGCGAAAAAAGATGAATATATCATCATCATCATCATCAGCCTGGCTACGCCCACTGCAGGGCAAAGGCCCCTCCAATGTCTCTCCAATTAACCGTGTCATTTGCCAGTTGCAGCTATCGTATCCCCGCAAACTTAATCTCATCCGGCCACCTAACTTTCTGCCGCCACCTGCTACGCATGCCTTCTCTTGGAATCCCCTCCGTTACCCGTAAGGACCAGCGGTTATGTTGCCTTGGCATTGCATGCCCTGCCCAAGCAAATTTCTTCCTCTTGATTTCGACTAGGATGCCATTAACTCGCGTTTGTTCTCTCACCCACTCCGGCCGCTTCCGTTCTCATCACGTTACACCTATCATTCTTCTTTCCATAGCTCGCTGCGTAGTCGATAACTTAAGCTGAACCCTCTTTAGCCTCCTTGTTTATGCCCCATAGTTGACTACCGATACGATACAGCTGCTGTATAGTGTATATATAAAGCGGCTCTAATATGTCTCAGAATTTGCGGACCGTAAAGTACGCGAAATTTTTTGCCATACAAATTACTTAAGGGCACAGGGTAAGCCCTATACTTCCCATGCATTTTAGGCCATGTTCAGGTACACGTTTCTCAAAAACTAATAGGAGTACCGTTATAATATATATATCATTTTGTTACAGTTTTCCTACACTTTTTACTGAACTAGAATAATTGAAATGTGTTGGAAATTTGATTTTTAATGAAATTTCTACCTGTAGTACATAAATTTCGGCTTTCTTAGGGCATTTGAAAATTCATAACGGAAAAAATCCTGAGTGAAATTTGTTAATTCTAGTTCAGTAGTTGCCAACACCTATGTACATGGTTTCAAAAGAAAATCAGCTGTCTGTCTTGAGAGACATTGGAAATAATGGTACCTTTGTAAGAAAAAACACAGTTCTGAGATAATTGAGCCTAAAGTGAAAAAAGATCTGAAAAACAATTTTTTATTCGCACAAACACATTAATAGTAATTGGCTTAATAGCCCCCTGCTTCGTAGTCAATGTCGCAGTCAATTTTTTCCCTTTGGGCTTGTCGCTTTGCTTGCCGGGCCTCTTTTGTGAGCTGTCATGTTGCTTGGTGAGCAAAGTACATACGCTTGTGGTCAGCTTCCCTAAGCCACTTGATGGGGTTGCGCCCTGGGTTCAATCCACACGCCTTCAAAACATTGTCCCGGGCAATGCTACTATCATTAAATGAAATAACAGCGTCCAGTGCTACCATCCTTAGGGTCCGAAACCTAACAAACACGCGCGCTTTGCCACAATTTCCACAATTGCCACCGCACTGTCTACACACACAACTCTGTGTAATTGCAGCACAAATGCCGTCTATGTCCATTAAGGCATATTTGGTGGCGCTCTGTGGCACATGCTCTTCCTCGAAGCACGCAGAAAATCTTGAAAGCTTCGGTGACGAGGAGCTGGCGCGTTGGGCGTTCGGCGTCTCATTAGGTCGTGGACATCATTTGCTTTTTCACGATGAGTGTAACGGTTGCCGTGAAATTCACGCCTGACGAAGGCCTTCTTTGCCCTCGGCATCTCAACAACCAACACCGGCACAAAGTACAATACTCCTCGGAAGGGAAAGCACTCGGACGCAGCTGCATGAAGGTTGCAGAAACGTGCAAAAAACGTGCGCACCGTCTCAGGATTGTTTTGGCTAAAAAAGACAGCTGAACAGTAGTTGCGAAACAATTTTCTATGTGTAGCTGATTTCAGACAAGCTTTGAAATCAGGTGGTGGACTTCTTGGTTGAAAAAATTGGCGATAAATGTGGAGCGTATCAGGAAAGGGGGCGTGGCCGCTTACTACTTGGTCTAGGAAAAAGCATTTTTCAGCCCGAAATATGGCTTCCTGAGGAAAGTACGCTCGTGAATCATATGTAGAATGAATTGAACTTCTCAAATTGCAAAAGAAAAAAAAAACAATTTTTTTCTAATTTTACCTTACCCTGTGCCCTTAAGATCGTATCTTTGCCCAAAAAGAATATTAGAGTGGAACCATTTGCTTCGCAATGTTGTCATTGTTGTATCCATTGATGTCTTCTTTTCAATATTGAGTTAAGTGCTCACTGTGCTCTTCGCATTTGCTGTTTTTTTTTTCTGGCGGCGTTCATTGTTCTGATCGCGATTGCTCCGCGCATGACGTGTATTTCATTGCAGAGTGGTGGCAGTTCGCCCGTCTTATACCTGTAATGCAAGCATTCTTTGTTACTTCCGCCGCCCCCCTCCCACTGCAATGCCTCCGGGCGCTTTTGGTTGTGATTGACATAATGAATAGCGTAAAAGCGGTGAAGAGAAAACTAGGCATGGGCAAAAATCAGATGTAGGCGTTCAGAGACAAAGGGGACAATGTCAATAGTAGCATTGATGAGATAGTCACCGAAGAGCTCTAGACAGACCTGCACAGTAGGCAATGTTCTCAGGACGTAATCGAGATAAACAATATCACACACCAACTAGACATCCCGCAAGAAAAAGAAAGACGAATTAAAGAAAGCATTAGGAGCAATGCAAAGGCGTAAAGGAGACGGTAAGGATCAGGTAACAGGAGATCTGTTGAACGACGGGGAGGAGATTGTGCGAGAAAAACTAGCCACGCTCTATGCCCAATGCCTTATGACTTGGAGCATGGCAGAATTTCAGGAGAATGCTAGCATAATCCATAATCTTAATCCATAGCAAAGTAGATGTAAAGGACTGAAAAGTTACCTGAAAAGGACATGAAGACGCGGGATTGGACCCGCGTCTTCGGGGGAAGCAGCCGGGCTGACTAGCCGCTGAGCCATTGCAGAGGGTTCCAAGCACTTTCAAGTTACTATCACGAATATCATTTGCCTCTTGTCAGATGCCTTAACCTAAAAGAGCACGTGATCCTAACGCAAGTTTCCGAGCTCGGAAAACACCAGAATTTTCTTGCTTTCTTGAGCAGCAGTTGAGTAACAGCAGTAACACAGCTTACTTCATGGAGTGTATTTGCTGTATTACTTGTTCGGCTAGCAGCTCAACTACCTGTAAAAAAATGCCGAAAAATTCTCCTTCTCCGCCTGTGATCGGGAATCGCATGAGGGAAGCCTTCACTGTCTGCAATTAACCACTCTGTCTGTGCATCAAATCAACCAACAATAAAGGAAAAAGTGTCAGACTGAGACGGCGCTGGGTGTGGGAGAATGGTACGGAAAGAGAGAACTGAACAGCGGAGATTGCACCGGGAGGCCAGCAAAACCAGTTTTGTGGCCGTCGATGGGAAAGAACATGCCGTTTGCGGCGTCGTGATTGCGCAGAGAGGGCGCGAATATGAAGCAAAAACAAAAAACAAAAAAACAGCAACTGTCGGCTGTCGTCCAGCCGCTCCAGCTGCTACGAAGCTATGGTTTCGGAATAGCTCAGATCTCAACGGCAGGTAGTCGGGTGACTAGCGTGAATACCCACAGTGATACCACTGAGGTGAGTTTTTTAATTCTTCTTTGCAGGCTCCATTCTTACACCCACATCTTTCTCGTCGTAGCTTTCGTCTCCTTGTACTCGCCAGACACCGTAGTGATTCTGAGATCCGTCTCGGTAGCCAGGTTGCTTCCAAGGTGTCTGTTTTTCTTACGATACAGACATTTGCAAAGGATGTGTTTCTGAGGCTCGTTCACAATAGGGGTCTAGAACCCACTAAATCAGAGCAGCTTGCATTTTGACGCCAAGGAATTACAAGAGAGGGTGTGCTACTTGAATACAAGTAGCACACTCTGAAGTACAAAAGTCTTTTGTACTTGTATTCAAGTACAAATGGACTTGTATACAAGTACCTCGGCGCTTATTTTTCGTCTAACCTAACATGGACGAGGCAAGTTGAGTACACTACATCCAAAGCCTGCAGAATGCTTAATTTCTTAAAAAGAAATTTCAATAAAGCACCGTCTAATGTCAAACAACTCCTGTATTTCACTTACATACGACCAATTCTTGAATATGCTTGTCCTGTATGGGACCCCCAGTTTGCTTACTTATGTGATATGCTCGAGCGCGTCCAACATAATGCTGCGAGATTTGTGTCCAATAATTACAGCTTCTCAGCTAGTGTCACGTCTCTTAAAAACCACCTTGGCTGGGGATCTTTAGCTAACCGTAGGAAGCATTTGAGATTACAAATCATGCATCGCATCTATTTTGGAAAGCTGAGCATTGACAAAGACCGGTATCTGCTTCAACCTCATTTTTTTTTCTAGACGAGTTGATCATCAGTGGAAGATCGAGAGATTAAGTGTCGCACAGATGTTTATAAAACCTCGTTCTTTCCACGGACGATCAATGATTGGAACAGGCTACCAGCCGGCGTCACTGAGTGCTGCACGGAAGGTCAATTCCGCGCATTTTTATCTGATGTGTGACGTGGCGCGCAGTTCTCTTGCGCGTGTCTTTTTCATTTCATTAGTGTTATTTTATTTGTGGAGCGTGGTTGTCTTCCTTCAGTGCATGTTTTTCCTCATCGATTAGTTGTGTGATTGTATTTCTGTTATTATGTGTACTTTCGGCCAAATGAGTAGAAGTTATTGTGTTTCCCCCCCTTCAATAATGCCCTTGGGCGCTGCAGGTATCTGTAATAAATAAAAACGACAAAAACGTGCGCAAAGAATCGGATAGTGTCCGGTAGGTTGCTTTGCGTTTGCTCCGTCAACCTGACAGCGCAATTATAGCAGTTTTTTGGACAACGAAACACGAAAAAGATTATACTTTAGTTGTATGCACTATGCAATTGCTTATCAGTTTACAGTGATGCATTGTTTATGAGTGAGAGAACTGTTGCGGTACTCATCACCGATGGCCTACTCGTACCACCTTCTATACCTTGTCTCAGGTACTTACATGCTCTTATTCGTTTAGTGGGATCTGACCAGCAGAGCGAGCGCTGCGCGTAATTACAGTAGGCATAAATCATTGTAAATAGCCATGATGCCCTTCTTCCTCCCAAAGGGCACTGAAACGACACTGGACGTCCGCCGGACGTCCCAGACTTTCCTAGAACGTTCAAGGAAGTTTTAGTGTTCATTGGGCTTCTTTGAGTGTTGCATTCTTTCCGTTCGGAAGTTCTAAAACCAGGCGCAGAATATTCATTCAGCGCTGTTCTCGCTCTCCAGATTGAGTATTTAACGGGCTGAAAATCTATCGCAGTAAAATGAACGACAGCGCAACGACAACGGCACAAGAAAAAGGCAATTGATGTCCACACTATCAACTGTTAATTATACTGTAAGGAGGCATATTTATAATACTCAGCTCAAGCATGTGAGAGAGCACAATGCAGCTCCGAAGCCAGCCAATGACAGAAAATTAGCATGAAACAAGTCAGCACACATGAACATTTTTACATTTTTTATTCCTCTCTGCGCTTGTAATAACCGTTTATGAGAAGGTAGTACTTGATGCGCAGAGAATAAGAATGCTTATGCGATTACTTGTGTTCTGTGTTATTTCACGTTGATTTCCTATAACTGGCTCGGAGCGATATTGCCCTGTGTCCAGTGCTTGAGCTGATTATTATGAATTTGCCTCGTTTTAGTTCAATAAACAGCTGTTAGTGTGCCCGTGTGTTGTCTTTTCCTTCCGCCGTTCAATTCATGCATGCACCAACTCGCCCCACATGCTGTCGGAGTAAATATATAGAGAAGCGCAACGCAGCTGGCTCACTTAAAACCAGAAACTTCGCCGCGAAACTCGACGGGCGGGCAAGGGTTGTGGCTTGCGACAGACGCCCGCCGAGCGCGACGGCCCCGCACGCACGCTGCGAAACGCTGGCCGCTCTCTTTCACCCGCATAAATTCCCCCTGATACCACAGAAGGGTGAGGGCGCCGCGCCTCTTAGCGCACGACACCGCTGGCAGGTGGCGAATTCGGCGAGGGCAATGGTGCAGGCTAGCGCAGCCACATTTTCCTATCTCTTTTGTTACTCTATTTTGCCGTTATTGGTCGCCTAACTGTGTCGTTTATCGAGAGAAGGCGCTGTTTTCTCGACTATGTCGTTTGTCGACAGAGGTCGCCATGTGCTCCTTCATTTTCATGTAGGGCTCCTACTTGTTGCGACATGTCTCCCGCACGGGCTCCTTGTTGTCGTTGATGTCTGGTGTGCAGCTGCTGTGGTGGAGTGCAACGACATTGCGAGGGCGTGCTTCGTTGTGCTTACGGTCGCCGTGTGATCCTTTAAGCGATATAAAAACAAACGGCTGGGTAATGCCTTGGCCTGTCTAACTCAGTGAGGCCTGTAGGCTCATCGTTGCTCCAAATGACGTCGACGTGATCGCCACGCCGGATGCCGACCAGCCACGCCTGCCTTGTGGTGAGCCCTTCCTGAGCACGACGTGAAGGCGCCTTCGCTGCAGGAGAATGCTCGGCGGAGTGATCACATGGGGAAGGAAGTGTATACTATAAAATGCTCGATGCAGCGAGAGCGGGCTCGCGCTAAAGAGGAGTTTGTTTCTCTCAGTTCGGGGATATCTAAGCCCCGCAGTGTTGTCCCGCCGTGCCAGATGTTGCGTAGATACAAAGTGAACGAGCACGCGTTTGGTTCCTTCGGCGCAGTCGTCATTTTTGTTGAATAGTATGAAGCTGACATGAAGGAATTGTTGCATAAAGTGCTATACAGAAGGAGCAGAAAGACGTGACATGCTGTGGGCCTGCGGCTGTTCCCATCGACGTCCACGAAGATATCGCTTGCTTCGGATATCAGCACATATTTTGAATATTCTGCACAGGAAGAAGACGCTTCTCATATCTTGTCTTTAGCCGGTTTTAGACACTCAAGTGCTGCCATTACCACAGGAATTACAGCTTGGAACCGGTACTTTAAGTGGATAGTCCCATAACTGCCACATCAAGATTTACATCTTAAAGCTTTAAACTGCCACTCATCCAGACCCAATTTCGGGTAAGCTATCACACATATGGCGTACCATTGCCTGCCTACTGTATTGGAAGCCCCATCGGTGAGTAGCTCCAGCACTATACGCATTCGTAAAGTTACGCATGGCTGAGTGTTGCCAAGTTCTTCCCGCCTTTTTCTCTGGCGGTGTGTCTGCGGCGGCGAGGCGCGGAGCGGTTGACCAGGTTTGGGCGGACAGTTTTCCCGCCTCTTTCTCCTTTAGGCAGGCGGCCCGCGCGTCAGCAGGCAGTTTTCCCACCATTCTCTCCTTTCGGCGGCTTGTCTGCAGCGGCGGCGCGGGGTCATGTGACGCACGTTTCCCGCCTTTTCTTCTTTGGGTGGCCCGTCGCGCAATTACACGCGCAAAACACGAAGTAATCGTGCTCCGTCGCGTGCTGTGCTGTGTTATGCACGCGGTCTAGCCGTGTTTTCGTGCGAAGTATGCGATCGAGCACCTATTTCTTATCATCAAGTCTACGTATTTCTTCCACGTACGTCGCGCTTTCGAGGCGTGCTATCGCGCAATAACACCAGTAAAAGTGTTAATCGGTCAAGTGTCCTGCGGTCACAAATTCCTTTCAGTATTATGCACGCGGCCTTGCTTATGGTGATGTAAAAGATATTAGCGAAAAGCTAGATTGTTCCTACGACTGCAGCGGATATGCCCTTGTAGCACACTTTCTTGTCTCAGTGTGGCCACAACGTTAGCTTCCTTAACGTGACCATTGTCTTAACGAGGCTAGCGTCCTCTGTTTGCCTCGTTAACGCTACTTACATACGTAAATGACGTAAATAAGGAGGTAACTGAGATAAACATTGGGACGACCCGCCAGAAACGAAAGAGGAATTAAAGAAAGCCTTAGGAGCAATGAAAAGGGGGAAAGCTGCCGCTAAGGACCAGGTAAGGTAACGGGAGATCTGCTTAACGACGGCGAGGAGATTGTGCTAGAACAAATAGCCACACACTATACCCTATGCCTTATGACCTCGAGCGTAGCAAAATTTCGGGAGAATGCTAGCATAATCCATAATCTTAATTCATAAGAAAGAAGATGTAAAGGACCTGAAAAATTACATATTGATCAGCCTACTGTCCGTTTCCTATAATATATTTATTAAGGTATTGTTGGGACTGGGAGTCGGAGCCAGGAAACGGTCGAGGCGACGGTGAGTCAAATGACTTTTATGTACAGTATGTACTATCAGCGTCAAATGAAATGCGAACAAAACACCTGGAACGCGAGCACAAAGAATAAAGCATATTAGAGGCTGGAGGTGAAATACAGGCGTGGGCTATTAACATTTCAGAAGAGCGGTCTTTTCGGCTTAGATGGGAAAATGAACTGTTCATGTATTTTGCCTCCCTAGTTTAATATCTGCGAGTTGTGCTGTTCGCGTTTCAATTGGCTTGTTCGCGTTTCAATTGACGCTGATAGTACAAGGGCTTTTACGAGGTCTGTTAGAAAAGTATCCGACCTTATTTTTTTTTGCGAACACCTGATGGATATGAAACAAGCGCGCTTGCACCAGCCTGCCTTGAACCGTCGTGCGCATGCACGAATTTCTTCCGCCTGCCGATGGCGTCAGTCGCTGGGAGGCAGCGTTTGAGTGAGGTAGTGCGCAGTGCTCTCGTCGGTTTTTTAGTGCAAGCAAAATGGCGGTGCGACAGGAGCAGCGCTAATGCATCAAATTTTGCCAGAAACGGGGCGACAGCCAAGTGGAAACCATTCGGAATATTCAGACGGTTTTCGGTGATGATGCTTAGAGCAGCACACAACTTAAGCAATAGTACAACTGGTTTAAAGATGGCCGCGCATCGGTGGAGAGCGAGCCACGCTCCAGTCGGCCATCAACATGCCGAAATAGCCAGGTCATTGCCGAAGTGAACGCTCTGGTGATGCGGGACCGTCGTGTGACTATCCGAGAAATTGCGGAAGAGGTGAACATAAGTAGTTTTTCTGCACATTCCATTATCAGCGAAGATTTGGCCATGAAGAGAGTTGCGCCGAAATTCGCGCCGAAGCTGCTCACGGTGGAGCAAAAGCAGCTTCGTGTTGAAGTCTCACAGGACACGCTGGATTCCACAAACAGTGACCCCGACTTCATCAACGCCATTATCACTGGTGACGAGTCTTGGGTGTACGGGTACGACCCGGAAACCAAATCCCAGTCGTCACAGTAGAAGCTTTCCACGTCCCCAAGACCAAAGAAGGCCTGCCAAATGCTCAGCACAAGTCAAAGTGATGCTGACTGCTTTCTTGGACTCTCGCTGTGTGGCACACCACGAGTACGCACGCCCCAGGGTCAAACAATGACCAAACAGTACTGCAGGGGTGTCCTCCGTCGCCTACGCGATGCTGTGCGGCGCAAGAGACCGCAGTTGAGATCAACAGCAAATTGGCGCATCCATCATGACAATGCTCCTGCACATTCCTCGCATTTGATTCAGATTTTTTGGCGAAAAACCAGACTCCTGTAGTTCGGCAGACTCCTTACTCTCTTGATATGGCCCCCTGCGACTTCTGGTTGTTTCCGAAAATCAAGAGGCCATTGAAAGGAGCGCGATTTCAGACAAGAAAGGACATTATGGCTGCAACGACAGCTGAGCTAAACTCCATTCCGAAAAGGCCTTTTCGGAATACTTCCAACAGCGGCAGCACATCTGGGAGAAGTGTGTGGAGTCCCAAGGAGACTACTTTGAAGGTAATTAGGTTTCCAACGATCCAGTTATGCCTTTTTTTTATTCGGCAAAAGGTCGGATACTTTTCTAACAGACATCGTACATGATACAAGGGCTAAGAGCACCACGGGCAAGCACAAAGAAGAAGGGCGGCCCAGGCGGCGAGCGTAGCTCCGGCGTGATGGCTCTTCTGCTGCCCGTCTGCTGCTCGGGCTCAGCGCGGCTCCGTTTTTAAAGCCACCGCTGTCGGTTGCGGCAGCCAGCAGTTCAAATCCTCCAGTCAGGTCACGGCACTAGCCACCGTTCAAATTAGACCAATGGTCGAGAGGCGACGGCCGGCGACGCAACGGAGGAGCCCGCACCGACGGAGAGGAGGGGAGGAGGAAGGGTCCGTGTCGGCGCCGGCCTGGCGGGATGAGTCACGCTGCACGTCGCGACATGTCCGAGAGAGTCTGGGCCTGCTTTGAGCGATGGCGGGCGCGCAGCGCTTGTTTCCAGAGAGGCCAGCCAACGAAATGTGGGCGCCGGCACTACAGTATTCGCTAATAGATTCAGGGCAGCCTTAAACTTCAGTAAACGAATTCACAAGTACGCTTTCATAAAGGGTACTCGACCAGAGACCAATTGTCGCGCCGAACACACCATTCACGAATTCATTTGCTGGAACCCATTTTTGCAAAGACTGACTCATTCAAGCACAGTTTTTTTCCGCGGACTGTTTCCGACTGGAACTCTCTTCCCGAGGCCATTTTCCAGTCCTCAAATTTTAGTAAACCTCTTGAGAAGCATTTTCTCGAGTGAATGAGCGTTGTATTTTTGTTATTCTCCTCATTGTTTGTAACCCCATGTATTTTTCTTTGTATTTGTCATTTTCAATGCCTTGTATAGCCCCTCCTGCATGGGCCAATCTATTGGCCTGCAGTATTATGAAATGAAATAAATAAATAAATATTCACGGTATCCATCATGTGATAGAGATATGCGCAAATCCTGGCCACAGCCGTCGGGATTGGACCCGCGTCTTCGGGCTGAGCAGCCGGGCTCACTAGCCACTGAGCCATTGCGGAGGGTTCGAAGCGCTTTCACGATACTATCACGAATATCACTTTCCTCTAGTTAATTGCCTTAACCTAAAAGTGCACGTCATCTTGACGCAAGGTTCCGAGCTCGGAAAACACCAGAGTTTTCTTGCTTTCTTGAGCAGCAGTTCAGTAACAGCAGTAACACAGCTTACCTCATGTCCCCGCGGCGTTGGCTCAGTGGCTACGGCGCTCGGCTGCTGACCTGGAAGACACGGGTTCGATCCCGGCCGCGGCGGCCGAATTTCGATGGAGGCGAAATTCTAGAGGCCCGTGTGCTGTCCGATGTCAGTGCACGTTAAAGAACCCCAGGTGGTCGAAATTTCCGGAGCCCTTCGCTAAGGTGTCCCTCATAGCCTGAGTTGCTTTGTGACGTTAAACCCCAATAAACCAAGCAGCTTACTTCATGAAGTGTATTTGGCGTATTACTTGTTCGGTTAGCAGCCTCACTACCTGAAAAAGAATGCTGAAAAAATTTCCTTCAGCGCCTGTGATCGGGAACCGCATAAGATAAGCCATTGCTATCTACAATTAACCGCTTTGTCTATGCTGCAAATCAACCAGGCATTAAAGAAAAAAGTGTCAGACAGAGACGGCGCTGGGTAGGTGAGAACGCTGCGGAAAGAGAGAAGTGAAGAGGAGAGCTTGCAGCGGGAGGCCAGGAAAACCAGTTTTATGGCCGTCGATGGAAAAGAACATACCGTTGGCGGCGTCGTGATTGCGCAAAGAGAGTGTTAATCAAGCAAAAAAAAAACAGCAAGTGTCGGCTGTCGTCCAGCCGCGCCAGCAGCGACGAAGCTATGGTTTCGGAATTGCTCAGATCTCAAGGGCAGGAAGTCGGGTGACTAGCGTGAATGCCTGTAGTGATACCACTGAGGTGAGATTTTTTTTTTAAATCTTTGCAGGCTATATCCTTACACCAACATATTTTTCGTCGTAACTTACTTGTCCTTGTACTCGCCAGACACCGTAGTGATTCTGAGATCCGTCTCGGTAGCCAGGTTGCTTCCGAGGTGGCTGTTCTTTCTTACGATACAAACATTTACAAAGCATGTGTTTCTGAGGCTCGTTCACAATAGGGGTCTAGAACCCATCAAATCAAAGCAGCTTGCATTTTGACGCCAAGGAATTACAAGAGAGAGTGTGCTAAGTACAAAACGGCAAAAACGCGCACAAAGAATCGGATAGTGTCCTGTAGATTGGTTTGCGTTTGCTCTGTCAACCTGGCAGCGCCATTCTAGCAGTTTTTTGGACAACGAAACACGAAAAAGATTATACTTTAGTTGTATGCACCATACGATTGCTTATCAGTTTACAGTGATGCATTGTTTATGAGTGAGAGAACTGCTGCGGTACTGATCACCGACGGCCTACTTGTGCCAGCTTCTAAACCGTGCCTCAGGTATTTACATGCTCTTATTCGTTTAATGTGATCTCACCAGCGTAGCGAGCGCTGCGCGTAATTACAGTAGGCATAAATCATTGCGGCTAGCCTTGATTCCCTCCTTCCTCCCAATGGGCACTGAAACGAAACTGGACGTCCGCGGGACGTCCCAGACGTCCCTAGGACGTTCAACGGAGTTTTATTGCCCATTGGGCTTCTTTGAGTGTTGCATTCTTTCCGTTCGGAAGTTTTAAAACCATGCGCAGAACATTCGTTCAGCGCTGTTCTCGCCCTCCAGATTGGGTTTATAAGAGACTCAAAATCTATCGCAGGTAAATGAACGACGGCGCAACGACAACGGCACAAGAAAAAGGAAGTTTATGTGCACACTTCCAACGTTTAATTATACTGTAAGGAGGCATATTTATAATACTCAGCTCAAGCAGGTGAGAGAGCAGCCAGTGACAGGAAATTAGCATGGAACAAGTCAGCGCACATGAAATCGCAGAGCCCTTCTGAACCCCTGCGCATCAAGTACAACCTTCTTGTATATGGTTTTCCACACCCCACATATAAATTAAAGAATTTGTTAGCAAAAGCAAGAACGTGTGTTAGCGACACCTCTGTAGCCCTTCGAAGAAATGAAATTTCCTGTCGTCAGCGTTCTTTTTGAATGCATGTACCACTCGAGATTCCTTCCTTTCATGGTGCATTAAAATGGGTATTGTTTGTTGTGATGGGTTTTTTTGTTAGTCGTTTCTTGGCTTTGCTTTCCACTTAGCTTTCTACGTCTCCGACTGATTTTTGTTCTAATGTATGGCACTGCTCTTGCCACGAATGCTCGACACTGCTTTTACTAAAAACATTTCTTATTCCTCTCCGCGCTTTCGAAAACCGCTTATCAGAAGCTAGTACTTTATGCGCAGGGAATAAGAATTGTTCTGTGATTCCGTAATTGCTGTCTTGTTTCACTTAATAAATAGTTGTTAGTGTGCACATATGTTGTCTTCTGCTTCCGCCGTTCAATTCATGCATGCACCTAGTCGCCCCACATGCTGTCGGAGTAACTACAAGCGGAAAAGAGGCAGGCTCATTTAAAAGCGGAAACTGCGCCGCGAAACTCGGCGGGCGCGCAAGGGTTGTGGCTTGCGACAGACGCCCGTCGAGCGAATCGGCTCTGCACGCACGCCGCACAACGATAGCTGCTCTCTTTGACCCGCATAAAATCCCCTCTAATACAACACAAGGGAGAGGGCACAGCGCCTTTTAGCGCACGACACAGCTGGCAGGGGGCGAAATGGCGAGGGCAATAGTGCAGCACAGCGCAGCCAGATTTCCTTTGTCTTTTGTTACTCTATGTTGCCGTTATGTTGCGGCTCACTGTCGTTGATCGATAGAGGGCGCTATGTTCTCGACTATGTCGTTTCTCGACAGAGGTCGCCATGTGCTCCTTTATGTCCCCGTAGGGCTCCTACTTGTTGCGACATGCCTCCCGCACAGGCTGCTTGTTGTCGTTGATGTCTGGTGTGCAGCTGCTGTGGTGGAGTGCAACGACATTGCGAGGGCGTGCTTCGTTGTGCTTACGGTCGCCGTGTGATCCTTTAAGCGATATACAAACAAACGGCTGGGTAGTGCCTTGGCCTGTCTAACTCAGTGAGGCCTGTAGGCTCATCTTTGCTGCAAATGTCGTCGACGTGATCGCCGCGCCGGAAGCCAACCAGCCACGCCTGCCTTGTGTTGAGCTGTTCCTGAGCTCGACGTGAAGGCGCCTTCGCTGCAGGAGAATGCTCGGCGGAGTGATCACATGGCGAAGGAAGTGGATACTATAAAATGCTCGATGCAGCGAGAGCGGGCTCGCGCTAAAGAGGAGTTTGTTTCTCTCAGTTCGGGGATATCTAAGCCCCGCAGTGTTGTCCCGCCGTGCCAGATGTTGCAAAGAAACAAAGTGCACGAACACGCGTTTGGTTCATTCGGCGCAGTCATTTTTGTTGAATAGTATGAAGCTGACAGGAAGGAATAGTTGCATAACGTGCTATCAGATGTGCTTTCAGAACGTCTTCTAGCGACACCTGCTTCTTTGTGTGCATGTAATTAGTGTATCTGAACACTAGTGGAATGCTTTACCCGTGGGTGTATGTATGCAATTTTGCAAAATTTTTTGTCACGTGTTGGGTTGGCATTAGATGCTACCTGCTGGTTGGTTCGCATTGGCAAGTAGAGTTTGTGTAGTATGTGGAATTGGGGAATTGTTTTGTTGCAAATCACAAAGGCTTACCGCTTCCTATGTCACAAAAGGAATCACCAATGAGGGCATCGAAAATTTAAACGCGGTTACAGTGATATGTAGCAATAGGTAGTAAAATACAAACGGCGTTCTTGAGCTATTTTACTCTTCTGAGATAAGCTTGTCTTATCTCATCAAAAAATAACTTTGACATGCTTTTGATTCCATTCTCCTTCACTGTTTACTTTAAAGTGAATAATGCTTGTCTTTCACACGTTGTTTTTTTTTTCAAGGGAGGCGTTAGATCTAAGGTGACAAACATGTGTTCAATCTTTATAGAAAGCTTGTGTCAGTGCTGCTTTTTATGCTTGAGCCAGAACTCATATATTCTAGTGCCAGGCACTTAAGCACACTATTGGGAAGTGAAGTATTCCCCGGCTTCACTACTGTTTTTTTTTTATTACCGTGCTTAGTTTAGCACAGCATTATGATTGTGGAAAACTTCTTTTCGCTTTTGCCATTCTTCTGTTGTTTGTTAGCTCCCCAAAGTAGGCTGCTTAAGTTCGTGGGTGATAAACTCCAGATAATACATAAAATTACTTATTTGTTTGTTACCAATGGTAGAATGCTTAAGTTCACTGGTGACAAACTCCATATAATATAACGTTATTTGCTGGCTATTTGAAGGCAGGTACTTCTGTTTTCTTGTTTACGTGTTTGGAGCGATATTTGGGACAGCACAAAATACTTTTAACCACCTTATGTAGGAAGCTACCATAATCTAATTTAATGAACTTTGGCAGTGCTCCTTAAAGTCCGAGCAGGACTATGACCAAGTAAAAATTGTAAGGAGGGACTAATGGTTTGAATAACATTCTGTGCTCGCAAAGAGGGTAGTGCATGAAAATTTAAATTCAATACCGGCACACATCATTGTTTTCAGTTATTTGTGTATTATATTGCTGTGAAACATGACCTATATTTTTATTCTATTTTCAGAGTTGCAATTGTGCTGGAGAACGAAAACGAAAATGGGGGCTCAACTGGCGCTTGAAGAGCCTGAGTCTTTTGTTTGGAGTGTTACTTGCTGTGCATAGACATCGTTGCAGAGTGCAAATGGTCACATGATTGAGACTCGATACAGATACCTGCAGCTTTTGTTGTTGGGACTAAAGTGTGCACAGATCATGAAATGCTTTCTAGTAAATATCCTCTGATTAACTTCTCAACTAACAAATTGCGGTACCAGGGTTGCAAAAAAACGAAACGTGGTGTATAACTAACCTGGGAAACAGGAAACCAGTTTAAGTATTGGCGACAGAGATGTTAGCTTTGGAAATGAGGAAAGTGCACTTGAAGCAACATTTTTATATAATTGTAAATGGAATCAACTTGTTCCAGAACTTCTGAAGAAAACAATTTAAGACATGCTCGACTAGGAGCATACACCCAAATTAGCTCGGAGTAATTCTAGAACGCATTATTGTAATAAAGAATTTTTTACTTGTCAGCCACGAAATTTGACGCCTCGTACTGCACAAAAGAACAAAGCGCAGAAGATGTGAGTTGGCCAGCAATGTGCCTTACCTGCCATTGCAAACATTCCAAGTGGAGTGCAGAGATCAGCTTACTTTTTTTCCAACAAACGTAAAGACGACAGTCGATTTATTTTTCCTGTGTCCTCCATTTGAACCTAAAACTATAGCTTCTCTGAACTTCATAAAAAAGTTGTTACACTGATAAGTGCACCATTTGTTGAAAAAGATCTGCACACGGCGCCTGCATAATTGTAAGCTGTGTGGTAGTGGAGCTATAGAATCCGTTAAAAGTCATTTGAGCGGTTAGAAAAATTTTTCTCTCACCATCAAAGTGTTTATAATGCTGGAGACTTAAAATGGGCTTCGCAGTATGGTCTAGAAGAATACGCTGTAGTCTGTACTTTTGGCGCAGGCTGTATATCACATGCTAAAATGGCGTTTGGTTAGGATTAATTCTGAAACGCAACATGCAAGCCAGTACATGTAGTACAATGCTGCTGTTCCACACGGCAACCGTACATCCATCGATTTTCACCGGGACGATATGTAACGATAGCTGTATCATGCTTGTGGTGCATTATAATTCAGCACATAACCTATTCGTATTTTTCACCCTTCTTGATTTCGCCCATATGTTTAGAGCAAGGTGTCGGGCTTGTGCGCACAGCATACGTACAAAACCAGCGCTAGGAACAAGACGACGGACGAAAGGAAGAATAGGCACTTGGGCTGATTAACAACCGAAATTTTATTTCGGAGCATATATATATGCCTCGCTCCGAAATAAAATGTCACTTGTTATTCAGCGCATGTGTCTGTCCTTCCTTTCATCTGACGTCTTGTTCCCAGCGCTGTTCTTCTAGGAATGATTTCACCTCATGTTGAGAGGACATAGTAGTAGCGCTTAAAAAACAAGGACGGCAGGGTAGAGAAAGACAGCACAGGCGCTAGTGCTGTCTTTCTCTACCCTGTCGTCCTTGTTTTTTAAGCGCTACTACTATGTCCTCTCAATCTAAACACCAACTAGCCCAGCTGTCTGCCTTAAATCACCTCATGTTGTTGTCATTGTGGTCATAAATATTTGCTAAGAGATTTGTAAACAGAGGGCTGTATTCGTTCTGATGTCTCTAAATGCTTGTTATGTTTCTCTTTTTACAATGATTTTCACTCTGTTTACATTTGTTGTGTGTACTTATCGTTAAATGTATGGTGTCAATTAGTCCAGTTGGAAAGTTGGTCTCTGCCTTTTCTCCGAATTGTACTAGATTAAATCAATGAAGCACAAGTAAAAAAAAAACTTCAAAACCACGCTTTAGCAGATTTGGTATCTGTGCCTATTCAAAGCAATTCTTCAAGTACTGTGGGCGTGAGGAAAGAAAGTAGTGTTGTCTCGGGAACTATTACAAGCATGACTACTGTGCTGTTTGCCCATATTTGTATCATGAATCACTTCTGCGAAATCTGGTATGAGCTAATTGCTGTCATCTAACTGAAGTACTATATTGTAGAACCAGACAACACCCCCACACTTACGATAGCGAGATGACAAATGAGAGCCCGGCAGCGATTGATGCGAGGGAAAATATGCTTCCAGAGTATAACATTTTAGTGGCCGCTATAATGTCCCACATACACACGAAACTATCATAGTATAATCCTGTAAAGAAAGCTAACTGTGCAATATTAATGTTTTGCATTTCTCTGGAGATTATGTGGTCTGGAGATATCTCTCTGTATTCTTTGTTCCAGAGAAGCACGTCTTAACAATACTCTAATCTCTCAACTTGCTGCTAGTTCACAGGGAGCGCTTGTCCCACTTTTTTTTTGTGTCGCTGTCATGTTACATCTCGTGATTGAATGCAGAATGGATCAAGCCTCTAGTGGCAAGTGTTATACTGAAACAAGTTGCACTGAGCGATTTAGTCCCTAGTGTTGTAACGTTAACTTACTGTAACTTTGGCTCTCATCGTCTCCCGAGTGCAGCTAGAGGCTTTCTGCTTGCAAAGTTTTAAGGCAATGTGAAGGATCATAATAATCAGTGTTTTCGATTGTTTTCCTGAACGCGCTGGTACAAGTGCCATTGGTTCAAAAACTATTGTTTTCGGGTGTTAATATGGATGCGGTTAGTTTCCCTGCAGTTCTCAGTGCTTCATGTGCCTCGCCATTGCAGGCCGCGTACTGTGTCCGTGCACAGTCATATGCACGTCGGAGTCTACCGGGACCGCCATCGCTGCTCCTCTGACACCAGAATGTGCGGTGACCACCCCCGATCGTCCTACATCAGACGTTACTGTGACTACCATCAGCGCTCCTGCTGCGTCGCTCTCCAATAGCGAAGAAGGTGGCGACCACGACTCTGTGCCTGGTGACAGGATTCATCTTTGTGCAGAGGAAGCTGGCCAGTGCTGCATTGAGCTCTATAGTAGTGTGGAAGAAGGCACAGACCGAGGAAAGGATCAGCCCGTTGAAGGTGAGAGCTATGTGTTTATATATAAGCAACACAGAAGCGTTGTGTAGAACAATGATTTTATTTTAAAAGCCCGACGCTTCGGAAACCGATCAACATTTTCTGCATGTGCGAAAAAAGTGATGGGCCGGTTGGGGGGAGGCGCAGGTTGTGGATGGGGAGTTTGAGTTATCATCAAAACTGAAGGCAATGTCTGAAACTTCTACTTCGTTCATGGAACACTGAGCAGAAATCTTAAAAGTTGAACCGAAAATTGCGCTCATAGCCTTTGCAGGAGATATTTGGTACTCATCACTGCGAGAATACAAAGAGAGGCCACACATGGTAGCCGTGGTAGTATTATCAGAACTACATTTTTTTCCTCATAATAAATGTTTTTATAATGAGTATCTGGCACAATGTTGCGCCGAATGTCCCGCCATCTCATGCAGTCGAAATGGAACCAGAACCGAGCCGGAAACAGACTGAAACGGTATTTCTAGCCTTCTCAGAAGAGACCTCGAAGCGGATCGAATTTGAAGAGTGCTTCATACTGGTTTGGGACACAATTCAGGACCAAATTTGGTGGAACACGCTATAAAGTTTCTGTGAAAGAAACTGCTATCAATGAAAGAATGCTTTACATCCCAAGAGCTGGAAAAGGTACTGATACATTGTTTTATTTCAGAAGACAACTGACGCGTGCCGTTTGATACATTTTGGTGGAGAGAATGTAACAGTGCTTAAGGCAGGAAAAATATTATGAGACATGTACTTGTGCTGACTAGAAACCAAATTATTTATTGCAATGGGTGAAGCAGCATATGAAGGAAACATGGCGATAAAAATATTAGGAAGAACTGGACAATCATGCAACAGGATAACCATTAAGCGTAACTGAATAAAAAATGCACATTCGTATGGGAAGGGAGCGATGAGGGGATGCAGATGCACGTGTTTGTTTTTTTGCATATTGGAGGCCCGGAAATGACCCCCGAGGTCTCGTCTTTAAACCAGTTCACATGTTTTGCACTCATCACTGTGTATAGCTGTGTGGTATCTGCACTACTTGTGCTCTGTATATTTGGCGTGCCCGCATGGTCGATCACTGAGGCCAGCATCCCGTATCACCGATGTAAACTGGCTGCATGAGGTCGGAATCTTGTGTGCCAAAGCAATGCTACAGTCAACGAACTATTTCTGATGCTTTTTTCCGAGACCCCTTTTTCTTCATTCTGCATTCACTCGTTTTGGACAGTCTACCTAGATTACTCCAGGTGGAAAATAGCAACCTTAAACCCGTTTACACTCAAAAGAAAACATTCAGCACGAGATACGAGTATGTGTGTTAATTCGGCACATGATTGAAAACCAGTAAATATCTAAAAAAAATATTTTCACCTCTGGACCATAGCACATGGCATCGGCAAAAAAATGTATGCATTCTTTTTGTAAAAAACACCAGCGAAACATTCGCCGGTATTATCAGAAAGGAAGGGGTGCAAACAACACAGAAGCCGACTTCCACCATCAGCGCCTTCTCTTCAGCCCAAACCACCTTCCGGAAGAAAACCTCAAGGTGATGTATACAATATCTCTTGCATGAAGTGGTCGGCATCGCACATTTGCGAAACCAATTATTTCGTTGAAAGAATGAGGCAACGCGAAATGGATGCCAAATAGGAATCAAAGCATGGTGGCCAAATGCTACGAGGCATGCTTGTGACCACAGGACTGACTTCAACAGAACCATTGTGCTGGAAACATGGTTGCCCCTACGGAGGATGCTCTTACTTGAGTTATGGTCAATGCTCATATAACACACATGGAGGAATGTTCACCACTCCTCCAGAAGCCTTCTCCGCCTCTAACAACCACCACTTACGTTCAATAATCTGGCAGATGGCTACACAAGGCTTGAAGCCAAACTTCAACACGCCCGCTGTCACACCTCAAGAAAGAACCGAGTAGTTTTCGAAACGTCGTGTTATTTCATTTTTGGTCGGTATTGTTTTCCTGCTTAAATTCACACCCGCTTTGCTCACAGTCTTTTTCAGGTTTTGCAAGCCTTTGTGCATGTACGCTGTTTTCGGTCTGACTGGTTGGTGAGCATTTATACACTTGCTCTTTTCGATTCCGCATTAGACAAGCAGAGGCTCTCCTACGATCGATGCGGCCTTGCTAAGCATAGCGGAGTTCCTGCTTGCCGAATGCAGAATCCAAAGTAGCACGTGCATCATTGCTGACCAACCAGTCAAGAAGAAAACAGCGTGCATCCCTTACGTGCAGAAAGTGTCACACAACCTGAACAAGATTGCGAGAGGAGGGTCTTGTGGTTGCTGTTTTCCAGCCAGAATAAACTAGGTGGACAGTGCAAGGGAGTGAATGAAGAACAAAAACATGAAATACATTTGTCGCCATCGACTGCTAATTTCACAAGTTAACTGCGGTGCGCTGACGCAGTCTTTTAGCCACCGATGCCAGAGACTGTGCCACAAGTTTGAGTTGGGTGGCAGGAAAATTTCGAACTGCAATTTCCTTAGGAATAACTGCACCTTTCGCTGAAGGTCAAATCTTGATTTGCCAAGAAGGAACCATAAAATCAATGTGTAGTAAGAACAAAATTCGGAAGGAATTTATCCTTCACTTTCATGTCAGCACGGCTGTACACGTATTTCGGCACTACCCTCCAAGAAAAACACCGATGCCCTGTTGATTCCCTTTAGATAGCCGAAATTTGCACACATCTATTCCGCTTTTTTTGGCAGACCCAGTCTTTCCCAGCAAACCACATCAAGACTTTACTGGCTGTATGAGTGCAAGCTTGACTCCTTGGAGAACGGTCTTATTGCATCTTGTGGGGTGGTCCGCCGCATACTTCTGACGTGATCAGCTGAACATCAGAAAAGTGGTCACTCTCACTAGGGAGTGAAATTGTACTGGTTAAGAGTAACATGACAAATTGATCCTCTGACAAAGCTTTGCTATTCTATTCAAATCTTATTCCAAAGCTGTTCCAATTTCATTCGCATTCTGTTCCAATTCTTTTCTAGTTCAATATCAAATCCTTTTTCAGTTATATTCTCTTCTGTTTTAGTTGGTGTGGTTGTGTGTACTGAGACATACTGACTTTTACTGGTTAGCACTTGATATTTTTCCACCTTTGATGATGTAACAGCGTTCTGACCAATCGCGAGTTTTGTAACGCCGCTGATTTTTCTATACGTCGCCAGTTTTAATAGCTTAACTCCCTTGATTTTGCATGTCCATGTCATCCCGTCTGTATGCATAGCGATAGCTGCGAGAAGCGGTACAAACTTACCTTCCTGGGAGGAAAAGTTGTCTGCATGACCATAACTAATAAAAAAGAAGGTTCCTCTTTTCATTATGACCTCTGAAGCTCTTAAACAGGTTAACGAACTGAAACGTCTTGGCATATTTATCACTGAACACCTAAAAAGGCGCAAACACGTATCATATCTTACTAGCAAGGGCCTCTTGACATGATTTATTCTTTAACGCGGACAATAAGGCGCCATACACAACATTCCCAGCATAAAGATTGTTAAGCCTGACCGATGGTAGAGTGTGGCATAGCATCTTGGTTTTTGTGCACGGACACAAGCGTCGCAAAATTAAACATATAGCTCAAAGCACTTAGATTTTATTACAACAGATAGGACGTGTATGTTTAGCCTTCAAAACTCCTTGCTAGGGCTAGTCTCACTGAAGTTAACAAGTGTGCTAAGTTCTTACCGGTACAATTCCTGAACCAGCTCCTCAAAAGGCTGCTGATCGGTTTCGGTTTTATGCGGTTTAACGTCCCAAAGCAACTCAGGCTATGAGAGATGCCGCAGTGGAAGGCTCCGGATAATTTCTATCACCTAGGCTTGTTTAATGCGCACTGACATCGCATAGCACACGGGCCTCTAGCATTTCGTCTCCTTTGAAACGCAACCGCCACGGCAGGGATCGAACACGAGTCTAGGGCCAGCAGCTGTGCGCCATAACGAATGAGCCGCCTTGGTGGCTTGACAACCCTGTTAAGAATCGAGTTGCAAACATACAGGGTGTTTCACCTAAGATTTTACACAATTTTTTATAAAAGGGTTTTTGAGTTAGAAGGGTGCTTTTTGGCATAGCATTTTCAGCTGTGTAGTACATCAGAATACAGCAAAAATGTGCTAACTAACGAATGGTTAGATAGTATTTAATAGCTAACCTTTTAACAATTACTATTACGCTCCTAAACAAATGAGAGACGTGTAGCCCATCGTAAGTATAATATCCATATGAGTTTTAAGAATTTCAAAAAGGCACTTATTGTCATTGCTGTGACCCAACAAATTTTGGCTATTTCGATGAGTTATATGCATTGGAGAGGTTGCTTTGCATGAAAGCTTCTAGAAAGCACTTGTGTTTTGCACGATTCAGCCAAAATTTGTTGCGCCACAGCATCGAGGGTAACCGCATTTTCGAAATTCTAAAAACTGATATGGATATGACTTGTGTGTGGGCTGCATGTCTTAATAATAAAGATGCCTAAGAGTAATAGATAAAAAGTTAACTATGAAATATTGATTAACCAGCCTGCTAGTCAGCATGTCTTCGCTGTATTCGGATGTGCCAGACCCAGTTTTGTAAGCGTTACCGAAAAAAAGTAATTAAATACGTTACTCGTTACGCTAATAAAAAAAGAACGCGTTACCGCCCTACGTTACCTACAAAAAAAAGTAACGCGTTACCGTTACCATTACTGAAAAAAAGTATCGCACGCTACTTCGCCGGTACTCCATGGCCATAAATTTTAATCAGCGAGTTTTCACTGCAAGAACTCAATATAACAATTTTATAAAGCTCGTATTTCGCATTATTCCAACTTCACAAGGAAAACATAGCTGAACTCAACAAATTTACAGTAATTCTGGTGTGCTTCTGCTTACGAAATTACGCAGTCCTACACCCGGTTGACTGCAATCCCTTTTTCTCTGCTGTACTACTGTATTCTTTCGACGGCTCTCTTGGGGCCGTCTTGAAGTAAACTGGCGACATTCCTTACTTTACTCAGAAGAGGGAAGTGCTTCCACAAAGAATGCGTGAGTGTCGTCTGGGAACGAGACCTGTTGGTTGGAAAACAAGGTTACGGAGAAACTGACTTACAGATTTCTGCAAATGGTCCATTGGTGGATCGGCATGCGTCCACTCTTTAGAGAGTTGTGTGTGTGAGCGCTTTGGGGGGTGAAGACAAGTGTGTGAATGCGTGTTCGAGTTTTTTTTTTAGTTGAATACGTTGTCAAGAGCAGGTGTTTTCTGGCACGCATGCGAACCAAGGGTTGTCGAGAGCACCAGTAGGGTTTGTTTATTTGCAACATCATTTTCGGCGGTTTTTTTTTTCTGAAAGAGGGGCAGTGGGGGACAATTTAAATAAAAAGTAACTAGTACCGTGACATCTCACGTTACCGAAAAATGTTAACGTAAGTACGTTACCCGTTACAGTTCCGAAATGGTAACGAGTACGTTACTAAGTTACCGAAAAAAAAGAACACGTTACCGGTAACGCCGTTACTTGTAACGCGTTACCGACAACACTGGCCAGACCACTGAAAATGCTATATCTAAAAAAGCGATGTTCTAATGAAAAAAAAAATAAAAATTGTATATAGTCTTAGGTGAAACACCTCGTGCACTGCTAACCACGTCGATATGTGATGGAAGTCAACAGTCACCAAAAGGTGGTGTTAACTGATGGTGTTTATCAGTCAGAGATTGATACGGCAATTATTTTGAAGAGAATTGATTAGAAAGTAGAAGATAAATTAACTACACGCCGCTGGTGGGATCTGAACTGATGACCTTCGAATTTCGCGTCCGGCGCTCTGCCAAATGAGCTGCTGTGATGGAAGCCCAATCTGCTGCTTTTGAGGGTACTTCTGCGCATTGTTACAGAATCTTGGGAGTGTTAACCAGTGCCACCCTCATACATAGCAGCAAATCATACGCTTGACAAACCCCTTAAATACTATTGGCTTTACAATGAGACTTTTCGTATCTCCTCTTTCTTAAACAAATTTTTCAACAGTGCCCATTGCCTGAAGGGAGTCATGACTCCACACATACCACCACACTTTCAACTAATCTTTCAAGGTTTGTTTATAAATAGAATCTTGTGCTGCTGCAGAGATCTATGCTGCCTAGTCCATCTATTTCAGTGTGCCACAGAAGTTTACTGTCTTATTATTCAACTCAATCCTCTTACCAAACATTTTTCGACTGCGTATTTCTATAGTCTCTAACCCGTCTGAAGCATCTTATCTGTAATTAGATAAATAAATACTTGCTAGGAAATCGAGGTGCGCTAGATGCTGCTGGTTATTTTTGACCAGTTCGGTGCCAAAGAGTACGAGCTTTGTATGGCAATCCAGTGTCTGGCTACTGCATTGGTCGATCATCTTTCACGGGACGAATTCAGCCCGAAACTGAAAGACCAGGAAATGGGAGCCACTCCCATGCACATGCTGTGTGCCGCAGTAGTCAAAGTCTGCGCTGTGGGGAGTGAGGATCTTTTTACCCAGTTTGCAGCTTTCTTATGGTGTTCGAAAGTCAGTGCACATCAGAAGGAGAGTAAAACACTGTGACCCTGCCTTCTGCCAATCCTTTTTTGTTACTGTGCAGTAACTGGGTAACTTATGTTCAATTCATATCCAGATATAATAGCTACTCCAAAAAAGGCTACATCTGTACATCAGTTTAGGCAAAGAGCACGTGCCTTATTGTGTCATTGATGTTCTGGTTTGTCTTTTTGTTTTGTTTTTATTAAATATTCCTATGTTTCTTCATGTCGCTATTAAGCAAAGTGCCATTTATTTCTCGCAGCTTGTGCATATGTATATTGCATGTAGAATTATATAATCATCTGATCTGATCGTGATTAGGATGTATGATTCGATATGCTATGTACTACTGCCTCTGCGGCGCCCGGCGAGGCCAAGACCTAGTCAGGAGACCAATAGTCTCCTTTTGTCTTGCCTCGTGGGCAATACTTGTATTGCCTAAAAAATGAATAAATAAAATAAAAAATAAATTCAATATTTCTCTCTTACCTACTGCAGGTGCGGAAGATAGTTGCAGCGAAGCTGTTTCCTTGGCACCCTTGGATTTCACATCAAGAGGGCTTTCTATAAGAAAGACGAAGAAAAGCAACAAGCGGAGGAGCCGTCCTGCTACTGGCTGGGACGGCGTGGATGCTCTGAAACGACGCAAGGCGGCAAAAGTCCTCCAGCAGGAGTTCCATTGCCGCTATTGCCCTAAAGTGCTTAGCACAAATTCAAACTTGCTGAGACACCAGCGAACTCATACCGGAGAGAAGCCTTTCAAGTGCAGGTACTGCCCCAGGAGGTGTGCTGATCGAAGCAATCTCAGCCGTCATGAAGGGCTGCATCTTCGCGTTATGGCGCACAGCCGCTACTTACAGCGTGGAAGGGAAAGCAGTGCAGGTCTTCAGTCAGGAACAAAAGTACGCAGAAGGAAAAAGAAACAAACCACTCAGCGCCGAATCCAACATGCTGCCGACTCGGACGGCGGTGATGTTCAAAAGCAGTGTAGCACATCAACCAGTAGAAAACAGTTCTTCCAGTGCAGCTACTGCTCTTATGAGAGCCGCTTTCCGGGGAATATGAAGCGACATGAGAGAACTCATACCGGGGAGAAGCCTTACAAGTGCACTATTTGCCACAAGCAGTTTGCTGATCCTAGCGGTTTCAACCGCCATAAGGCTTTGCACGAGAATTAGGACACGGAATCGTAACTCCCAGCCTGCTCGTTGTGGGATGTAATGACTAGAAGTTACGCATGTGATTTCGCTCGAATATCCAAGCCCCTTCTGTTCAATGTGGCTAGCGCCGGATCAGCTTACCGAACAGTTTGCTTTGGTCACACTGGCGCGAGATGTCTTGGAAGCTTAAGTTCATCGCGGCAGTTTTCTCACCCCCTTTTTTACGCACGAGTTTATACTGCAGGCCTCTGTTGAAATCTTCAAAAGGTGGCTGCATATGGCATGTGCTTGACTCAGCAAAAACTTTAGTTCAGTGAGAAAATAAAGTTTTCTTCTTCAGACTTCTCATTCCCTTTCTCACTGTAGAAAACGCATCACATTGCGTCTTCTCATGTTTATGCATTTTCATGAGACAATGAATGGTTGGTTAATCTAACATATGCTGGTTATTCGCGCTGAGATTGAGGTTGCTGTAATTAGCTACAGTTATGATTAGTGTTGCCCTTGTCCGCATACTTTGCTACATACATCTGCATTAATACTGAAGTTAAAAATCGTGCTACTAGACCAATACAGGCTGTGCCCCACAGTCCATGAAATTTATCCACTAATAACAGCAGGCCTGTGTGCGTTTTTTTAGAAAAAAATTTATTGCGATAACACATGAAATATGAAAACTGATAGCTCCCTAGGTTAGTGTCTGATTAAATTCAAAAATTGCTAATAAGTTCAGCTGCAGAGGCTACGAGGGCGGCAGAATTATTGATAATATACACAAGAGTACTACTAGAATATTAAACGTTTACAAGATACATCTAACAAAATGCCAAAATATTGCACACTCCAAAACACATGAGCACATAAAAATGTCAAAAAATCAAAGCATATTTCACAAAGCAAGAGTTTCAGTGATAAGTTGTTTACACTTCTAGGCAATTTACAGGTCAGTTACAATTCCTCACTACTTTTACATACGTTAGCCATTTGTTCTATTTTGGCTCCAATGAACGACATGTAAGGCGTTCATCATATACACTGCTGCTACATTTTAGACTGTTAAAATTACAATTTGATGCTTGCCTTGTGCTACGAGAAGCTAAGGCAAATAGGGACAATAGAAGGGGAGAATTACTTTCCATTACTTCAACCAAAACGGGAGATTTTATATTGGTGCCAGGATAGAAACAAAAGCACATGAACTGCATATAAAAAATGTTGCTGCTGCAGTGGTCAATTTACAGGCTATTGTAGTCAATGCCGATTTTTAGAGGCGGAGTAATGGCGATAAGCAGGTTTTATACAGGGTGTTTCAAATTATTAATGCGAAAGCACGAACCCAGAGGTTCGGAGCCTAGCAAAATCATCTACGGTACGTCCATTAATTTAGCCTAGCGAGAGCGCTCCGTCCCGCGGCAGTGCCAGCTCATGAATCGTCGCGTCTCCTACGCGGCACTAATCCAGAGAGGTTTAGAGCCTAGCGAAATCGTCGAGTCCGAAAAGCTGTCCCAGCGCAAGCGTTCCATAATGCGGCACTACTGCGCAGTTTCAGAGCCCAGCACAATCATCTAGTGTATACCGGAGAAGCTGGCCTAGCGCGAGCACTCCCGCTCGACTGCCTGCAACTATTTTATCATTGGCGTCGTCGGATGGATGGAAGATTGGAGCGTCCATTTTGAAATAAGTTGGTGGCAGTTTCCACCATGCTCGGCTTTTTATTTTTAACTGTTTTGTAAGTTATCATTAAAATTCGTCATTTTCTTTAGTACGGATTCCTACATTTCTATCCTTACGTCACCTCATTGCTTTTCAGCCCCTGTCTTCCAACCGATTTTTGCTAACTTCCGCCGCAGATTTATTCACATGACCATTGTTATCTCTATACCCTAGGGCCCCAGGAGAGTGACTGTGCCTGCACCGACATCTCTTTTCATTTGATCCGGATCCATTTCAGTATAAGGTGTTCAAATTTACAGATATATCACACACAGCACAGGTGTTGTACAGATCTACCACACACAGCAGGGCGCCTTAGAAAGCGCAGCTTTCTAAGGCGCCCTGACATAGTTTCAAAGAGTAGGGCACTGCCTCTTCAGTTATCATTGAACAATTGCTTCCTGATCTGCCTTTTCCAGTATAGATACATTTCTACACTATGCTTCTTTTCCATTGAATTCATTTTTTACATTCCGCATTTTTAACCTGTCGTTTATGCACTTTCTCCATCCTCGTGGGCGGCATACTTACTGGTTAGTTTCCTAGTTCTCTTCCGCCATTGCGACCCAACGCTCTTTCTGTATAACTGTTGAAATATCCCAGCTGTTCACCTGTTATCGTCCAATTTCCTCAAGCGTTCTTCATATATTTTACTCTGAGCTTCCCGTGTTTCGAACCATGCCCAGCCCATACACTCCTGTAGTGCCTCTTTTGTGGTTTTGCCGTGGGAACCTAGTGCTTCCAACAGCTCTCTGATTTACTTATAATATCGACCCGCGGTGGCTCAGTGGTTGTGGTGCTCGGCTGCTGACCCGAAAGACGCGGGTTCGATCCCGGCCGCGGCGGTCGCACTTCGATGGAGGCGAAATACTAGAAGCCCGTGTACTGTGCGATGTCAGTGCACGTTAATGAACTCCAGGGGGTCGAAATTTCCGGAGCCCTTCACTACGGCGTCTCTCGTAGCCTGAGTCGCTTGGGATGTTAAACTCCAAAAATCATAAACCAAACTAGAACTTCTGACCTTGAGAACCGAATCGCGTTCCCGAAAGTAAGCCCCGGCCCTATTATTCTTTTACAAATACCTCTTATAGTAGGATACAACTTTTTTTTAGAGAAGTCTGCCATGAAGCATAAGTTGAGAAAGGGAGAGTGGATACTAGGATATAGACCTCCTCCATGTTTGCAAACAAGCGAGGAGGCGCTGCAGTCGCTAGCAGGCTAGCGGTAGGCAAGAGGCCAGGGAGTGGCGTCGAGTTGAAGTGGCGCAGCGCCGGTTTTCAAGGCTTGTAGACGCGTTGTGAGTTTCTGAGAACTATAGCAATGGTTGATGCTTTCAACTTAATATTCCTCGAAGTACACAGACTCGCATTGGCCATGTACAGCGTATTTCGCCACAGTGTATTGTTCCTAGGCATTGAATAAAATGATAAGTTTTTGACACTCTGCACTAGCCAGAATGATTTTACCTCAGGACAGTAGTGAGGTAAGCACTGGCGTTTTTTCGGCAGAGCCAATGTGCATTTACCATCTGTTGACACACGTGTCGCGCAGTGCGAAAAGTGCGGACAGCGTCGATCGTGTCCCGATCTCATATGTCTCGCGTAACCGCTGTTTTTAGCTGTCAGATCAGGCACCAGCCAGGCCGACTTCTCCCCTTCTTCTTAAACTGGTCGATTTAGTGAAACGTTTGAATTCCTGAAATTATATTCTTCCTAGCCCTGGGTGTTTGGTTTTGTGACGAAAAATATAGCAAAATATTCAGTAGAAATTCATAAAATTACGGTTTTTTGATCTGTGGTCGAAAAAAATTGTGAGGTAATGGGGTTTCTGTTGGTCCTTGCACGTTGCGAATTCTGCGGGCGTCCGACGACGGAGTACCACAATGGTAGCATCACTACGAAGAGGGATCAGAGGTTTCGTTGATTTCAGTGCCGCATTTCTTGGACCAAAGCCAAAGCGAAGAGGCCATAACAAGGGAGTGAACTTAAAGGTTTGTTTTTTGATCTACCACATTTTCAGGGATTGGGATCCCTCCCCCCTTCGTAAATTTGGAAATAATGGGAATATAATGATTCTATTTGTCGCGAATGGTTCCAGATACGTAGAGAAGTGTAATAAATGTCCCGATTTTTTTCCTACTGGAGCAGTAGTATGTTAGTTATTTTTATAACAAAATTTTTCATGTGACTATGCAAGCGTAAGTACTGATAATCTAATAAAAGAAAGTAATACCGCCAACATCGAGAACAGGGCTTTGGGGACATCCTGGCAAAAAAACTTTCCGCACTTTATACTTAATTATTCAAGACCCGGGGTTACTCTACGAGGGTGTTGTAATTACCGAAGAACTGTACCAGGTATAGCTGAAAATAAAACGCATTACTAAAAATTACCAGAGCAATTTCATATTTGCACCAGATTTGGTTACATATATCATGCATCAATAAAGGAAAAAACTTTTCATTGCCTCATCCCCTGTAAATCTCGCTACGTGCTCTTTTGGTAGCCCGCCTGCGGTTGCTTTTTTCCAAACAGGCTTCGCGATCATACTTCATGAAGCAACTTATGACACATGCATGATGCAATGTAAAGGATGTGGTTTTTAGCACACTTAACGTACGCTGTACGAAGCATGCCGACGTGACCGCGCAAGATTCTCACAACTTACCAGATTGCTTTCTACTAGAATCAAATGATCATGTCGGTCATGTTAAGAAATAGTTTCAAGAATATGTTAAATGCCCTAAAACGCGCCATTATATTATCGTGTAACTTCTACACAGGTCAAAACAATTTGTGCTATCAACAAAATAATGCACTCGTTGATGGTGAATGACCTTGCCGGCGCCCGTGCATACCAGCGCAGGGTACGTGCGCAGCTATATACTTTTTTTCCTTGCGCAGTTTTACGCGTACCATGCTGTTGTTCATTTGAATTAGCGCAAAAATTTCCCTGCTATGAAGTACGTTGACCGGCAGCGCCTGTCGACACCCAGACTTCGCGCTTTTACCACCGCGACCCATTTCCTAATGCGGTATATACATGCGAGAAACCTATTAAGGCTATTCTAATTTTCCAACCAACCAAAGTAATGTTCAACAACCTAGCAAGGAAACAGCAGTTCGCAATTGGTAGCGAGGTGCTAGAAGGAGTAAGAGAATATGTCTACTTAGGGCAGGTAGTGACCGCAGATCCAGATCATGAGAGGGAAATAACTAGAAGAATAAGAATGGGGTGGAGCGCATATGGAAGGTTCTCTCAGACCATGAATGGTAGCTTACCAATATCCCTGAAGAGAAAAGTATACAACAGCTGTATCCTACCGGTACTCACCTATGGGGCAGAAACGTGGAGGCTAACAAAGAGGGTTCAGCTTAAGTTAAGAACAACGCAGCGAGCTATGGAAAGGAAAATGATAGGTGTAACGTTAAGAGATCGGAAGAGGGCGGAGTGGGTGAGGGAACAAACGCGGGTTAATGACATCTTAGTTGAAATCAAGAGGAAGAAATGGGCTTGGGCAGGGCATGTAATGCGAAGGCAAGATAACCGCTGGTCCTTAAGGGTAACGGAGTGGATTCCAAGAGAAAGCAAACGTAGCAGGGGACGGCAGAAAGTTAGGTGGGCGGAGGAGATTAAGAAGTTTGCGGGGATACAGTGGCGGCAACTGACAAAGGACAGGGCTAATTGGAGAGACATGGGAGAGGCCTTTGCCCTGCAGTGGGTGTAGCCCACTGATCTCCACTAGGTGGCTGGATGCCGCATTCCCGCTTTCCGAGACGAGCGCGAGTGAAGCCACCGGAAGTTGGACCGCTTGTCCCGGAAGTCGGGTGTCTGCTGTGTATTTCAATGCAAAAAGTCGCGTCTTTCGGCCTTTCGTTCTCAGTTTTTTGCGTTGTTTTCGTGTGATGTCTGCTGTTATATGAAAGGAACAAGCAAGCTGAACGCGAGAAATGTGAGCATTGTGTGCAGAACCCTGTAATTTCTGCGAAAGTGAAGAAAACAGGCATGCAGGTCTCACCCTGCCTCGGCAAAGGGGTACGTGCATTAAACACTATGTTCTTGCCTGGTTCTTGTATTCCGAGCGTAAAGGAAAAGCAGTGGAATGACGATGACCTTAAAACCGAATTTTCGTGCAGTAAAGAAAAGGCACAGCGTGAGAGGAGCGACTGACAAGAAAGGCGAATGGTGCAGTGCGCGTGAGAAGCGCTGTTAGAAGTCAACTGCACCAAGCACCACGAATTAAAGACCATTCAGGCTTAACTTGCAACAACACGAAACAGTACATGACACACTCCGTCGAAAAAGCAGTACCATACCTTTTGGAGGCGCTAATATGAACCAACCGAACACCGTCGACGTGCACCTCACAAGATAGTAGCCTAGCCCTCGCTCCGGTTCGGTCTAAATATAATTCGGTAAAATGGTCGCTGCAAAGTAAGCTGCCTGGGGAATGTTTCAACCTATTCTTTCTTATATTTATCCCCCATTGAGAGCATAACTTGGGCTTGAGCGTGGGAACAAGCATCGCAGTAAAGAGCAGAGTTGGCGAAGCTAGGCAAACGAGACGACACCGAGCCGAGTAGACGAGGCTCCATACTTGCTGTGTGTAGCGACGTCCTGTCGTCTGCTAGTGTCGCCCCATTGAAATGCAATGGGCCCTTATTTTTGAAACGTCCTTCCCGAAGACTTCGCTGGTCTCCTCGCTCAGTTGGCGGCGCAAAAGGTGGGCATTGTCATGGAAAAAGACGAGAACGGCGAAAAGACGAAATGCTAAGTGGGAAAACAAAACTGGAACTGAAAAACCGTGCTCAGCTCCGATTTCATGCACTGCCAAAGGCTGACTTCCGGGACAAGGCCGCTTACTTCCGGTGGCTTCACTTTCGGGCGCCCGATGCGGCATCCAGCTCCCCTAGTGGAGATCGGTGGTGTAGCCAGGCTGATGATGATGATGATGATGAATTTTTCGTTTTATGATACTACGTAGATAAACAACGACACAGCTGGTCAGTACATGCTACTTCTGCAGTGCGTAGCCACGATGCAGCCGCCGGTAGCTGCGGCAGCTGCGGTAGGCACGGGCAGGCGGAACCTGTTTTACCAACCACGCGAAAGTCGCTACTGACATCAGCGCCACCGCATCTCCGTGACTTCGGTGGGTGAAGGAGGTCTGGTGGCGCTGAGGTCGGCAGCGATGCGGGGTGTAGGCAAAAACGTAGCATGCCTACCCCGCGCCAAGCGATGCTGCTTCGAAACCAACTCGCGTGCACGCATATTCTATGCGCGTCGCCTGTGGTTAGAAACATTTCTTTTGGTGACCGGAGAGCAGTTCAGCACTTTTTCAACCTTTTCGCCAAAGGGAATTATCTGGCGAAGCGCTGCCGTGGCGGCTTCCTTTTGCGCTCTTGTGTTTCGCAGCAACGGCGCGGCTGCGGCGGTCGACTAGGTTGACTTATTAAATGAAACCGAGAAAGCACGACGTATACAGGTCTGCAGTCTCAACATTTGGGCCGATACAGCATAGCCGATTGCTAAGTGGAAGCGGAAGGACGACGGGAGGGAGCTTTTTCCCATGACGAACCTTTGTGATGTCATGAGAGCCCGACAGAACGCGAACAAGCTGCAGACGTTGATTCTTGCACTGTTCACCGAGCGGCTAAAGAGCAAACATGCGGATTAAGAGACGCAAACTATCATATTTCGATGCAGAAATGCAATACTAGCCGCGCAGCCGATCCGTCGCCGAACTTTACTCGCTCCACGGCCGCTGCGCCTTGCATTTGGCCCATATCTAAATGCGATAAACTTGTGGAAGCTTGTTCCGCTGCCTTTCTTCAGCATTTCGGTTCAACCACCCGCATCACAGCTCGCTGGAATATTGCGAAAAGCGTTCAAAAACGTTCAAGCGTGGCATACCCAAGGCGCACGGTATCGCCTTCTGGCTACACAACGAAAGTCACTGCTGACTCCAGCGCCGCCGCATCTCCGTGACGTCACGTCCTGACGCTTGTCTATAGAAAGTCAAAAGAAGGGGCGGAGACCAGCTTCGTCGAGGTAGTCGCATAGGGTGCTAGTGAAACTTCCACATCCCACGGCGTCTTCTATTACCCCGCTGGCCAATCGCAACAGTAAACAAAATCAGCGGTTTAATGTTTGACTATATCAAACAATCCACGTATCAGAATTCTAGAGCTCATGATTTTTTCTTGTGATAAGCTTCTTCTTTAGGCGACAAGAAACGTTTAAGCAGCGGACTACTTTTTCGCCGTGGAGGAATTCTGTGCACGGAGGCTGAATGTAGGCACCTTCAGCAGACTTAAGTCGTATCCGAGTATAGTACTTCATAGTTGTGCGCCTTATGCTTGCTCATAGTCGCCGACTGCGAGGGGGCTGGGAGGCTCAAGCCCCCCCCCCCCCCCCCCCCCCCACACAGCCTCTCCAGAGACTGAACGATGGTGTCAGGGGGCAATATATATTCTGCTACAGACTGGCACATTCACACGGGCGACGGAGAGTCGCCGAGAGCGATGTTGCTGTTTCTCGCCGCACGCTTCATGACTGGATTGTCGAAGTACACTGGAGTGAAAAAAAAAACGGGGCACAATGTGAAATAAACTCGTCCCGTCTGCCACACTATATAAGCGCCAACGTACTGTTCGTCACTCGTTGATCACCAAAGCAAAGTTCACGTAAGCCATTGGCACAAAAACTTTTTTATTATTCGGTCATACCACGTACGCTAAACGACTGGAACCACCTTCCCGTAGACAGTGTTTAAATAAGCGATTTTTTTCGCCAGTCACTGTCTGCATTTTTGCTTCGTGATTTGATTCAGTTTTCATCGCAAGTAGCCCGTTTTACTCTTATTTTTTGTCATGGTGCTTTTTGCTCGTGTTTGCATGGTGTCCTAGTTTATTGGCCTAAAATCTGTACTTGTTCTATTCCGTTATGACTGAATATTTGTATTGTGTGCTAGTTCACTGCTCGTAAATTTTGCATCGTATTGCGTTCGTTCGCTAAAATTCCCGCTGTGTCCCTTGTACGACAAATGTTAACCCAATCCCCTCTATGATGCTTCCGCGACGCGGGTATAGAAAATAAATAAATAAATAAAAATCCAAAGTTGTCCAGAATAGCACAGCACTTGAGCGCGGCACTACACTCTTTGCGATTGTCAATTTCGGGTGCTTAGAATAAAATTGAGGCAAAACCAATTGCAGATTTCTTCTGTCTAGTCTTCAAGCAACAATATGTAAAAAGTTGAAATAAACTTAATTTGTTGAGCAGCCATGCTTTCTTCGACCTTACGTGAAATCACCCTAGCCATTTCAGCAGCTACCAGGCGCCATCTTTTATCTGTTAGGCAATATCAGCTATGCCAGATCGTCACAGACTATCTTAAACGCCATGTTTAGGGAACATAAAACCGGGAGTCATTTTCGATTGAAATCGGTGTTACGGCGCTGTACAGTTTTAAAATCGAAAGAAAGGGCAAATTTGGGCGCATTGCTTCTGAAAGCTTTTCTCTTGTGAAATTCAACTACTTGCCTTCACTTATGACTTGCGCTTCTATTTAGACTCCTCTTTTTCATCTAACTGCATAGTTCTTGACTTTGCTAAATCATTAGATGAATTTAATAACTCACTGCTATTACACAAACTAAGTGCGCTGAACAATCATCCTGTGGTTCTTAACGGATCCGTGGATTTCCTCTTTCTCATGTTGAATTTGTCAGCATTGATGACGCTGATTACTCTGCGGTACCACTTGGTTTTGGGGCTCCTCAAGGATCAGTAGTTGGCTCCCGTACCTTTTTATTAATTTTATGTATTGCTGTGCATTGTCATTCCCCTCTGTGGTGTACTCTGTATGCTGAGAGTAAAAAAAAATAAATATCTCTTGCCAAGGAGCATGCCCGGAGGAGGAGGGAAGGGCGAATGAAAAAGAGAGCGGGGGCTAACTGCCTCGCCCCTCCCCCTGCAGATTGAAAACCAGCCGTCTAGGCTGCCTTAGCTGCGCGAAAACTAAAGCGTCTCCTTCGGCTCCACAACAATAACCAGAGTTGGCAAATCTTCCTGGCCATCTTCTAACAGAAAAATATCTTGCCCATATAAAAATTCAGGGGGCACTTTGACTGTCTAAAGTGCTTAGAGGCGAAAGCGTTTTCCGCACCACTTTCACTGCTTCTGTGGCACTGGTGGCGTCACATGTAATTGAGTACTAATTACTAAGTGATGACAAATCACTGATTAATGGTTATTTACTGATTAATACCTGAATACTAATTAACTGCTAATTAATGACGCTTAAGCTTCGCCTTTAGGAGTGGAACGCGACAGCGTGTTGTAGCGCTGACAGGGAGTCCACGGAACGCCACCACCCGTTCGGCGCGATGCCTTGATGCTTGAACGCAACGGTTTGTGAGGAAAGAAAATGGCGCAGTAATTCTCTGTCATCTCGATGGACACCTGAACCACACCGTAGAGGAAGGGAGGAAGTGGGAGTGAAAGAAGAAAGGCAAAGATGGCCCGTAATGAAGAAAATGAAAATTGTATTTGAGGAAAGAAAATTACGCAGTAACTGTCTCACATATCTCGGTGGACACTCGTCAAAATTCAGGGGGGGGGGGACACTTTTTTGACCTAAAGTGCGGTCACTGATGTGTGGTTAAGATGTTAAGCTTCGCCTCTAATAGTGGAACGCGAGAGCGTCTTGCAACGCTGCCGGGGAGTCCATAGAACGCCATCGCCCATTCGGTTCTACACCTCGCTCGTCGGTAAATTGGTTTTTGAGGAAAGGATATGTATTTGTCTCTCATATCTCGGTGAAAACCTAAACCTCGCCGGAAGGGAAAGGAGGAGGATGGGAGTGAACGAAGACACCGTATTCACTAGACGCGCCTTTGTTCATTCCAAACCATAGAGCTGGCATGGCGGAGCCAAAAATAAACCCCTTCCCAGCAATGCACAAAAACATGGTCTGTTGTTTCAGGCTGTTTACAAATCAAGCAGTTCGATACCCTCGGTAAAAATAAATCCTTTAACTCTAGAAACTTTTTAACTGGTAACGTCCCGGTGTGTGACTTAAGAAAGAAATTCTTTACTCCTGGTGGCACCTGCATTTTCTTCATCCTTTTTAAAACATCCCCTCCCGGGCCTCCGCTGTACAAGGTTTATTTTTGGGACGTGTTACAAAGGACCATAAAGAAAGAGCTACCACTTGACGCGCACGGAATTCGCTATTTAAGCACTGATAATGAGGATGGGGCACCTTTCGATCTCGTAATGCTCTTGGGCCTCCACTGTATATGGCGCTCCAGTATGGCAGGCTACCATTGTGACAAAGACGCACGACCGGCTCGAATTTATTTTCGGGAAAGCATGGACTGGTTTCTTGCAATCCAAAAAGCAGCTGCGGAGCCTCCCGAGTGGCTCTCAAGACTAGAGCCGTTGTGTATGCTGCGGGAACTTTAAGTGACGAAGCCAGTCTCGTGCTGGCTTCCCACGACAGTGTCGTATGTTAGCGTTATGTGTATTTGTGTTGTGCAATGTCATGCGCCAAAGTCAGGCAATAAAGAAAAAAAAGCTGGCATGGCGGAGTGGATAGCAAGCTCGTCTCGCACTCCGGAGACCGGGGTTCGATTCCCGAGCTCGACCAATTTCTTACTCGGTTTTATTTATTTATATGGCCTGACTATAAAAATTAATTAGGCTAATTGGGTAATTAAGCAATTAACTAAGCTCAGTACCACTTACTTGGAGCATCACTATATGATCCCTTCAGTTGGTTACTAGGCAAAGTACAATGGCCCTGTTTGAAATTGTCGCACTGTGACGTCACGACCGTTTCGACCAACTGAAAAGCGTGACATTTCTGTCGACAACTGCTGCTTACAACGATGAGACATTAAAGGCTTTCGCCTTAATAAACCCAGGAGCCGTTGCTGAACAACCTTTGCGCTTAATCTGGAAGACAGAATATATCTAGGCTGCTTCCTTGTAGCCTTCTTTCCATATTTATCATATAAAGCATGGACAGCAGTGGTAGTAGAGGACAGCCAACCTTGCCTTAAATATTGTCACGTAGTGGTGACTGCAGTGCGGGGAACAGGAAAACAACGAGGATGTCTTCGAAACGGAACTCTTTATTCGGGCTGACTTGCGCCCGCAAAGAACTGAATCACTCGGCGGCGGCGTAGCAACAAGCGTGCTCGGCAGTCGTCGAACAGAATCCCCGCCGCTGTCAGCCGTGCTCTTTTTAAAGCTGATAGCGAGCATTCGAGATAAAGCTTAGGAATTCACTAGAAGCTTCTGGCACAAACTAGAACCTGCTCCGTCCGCATGCGATCTATCGCGATAAATCTAGGCGCGTCTTGCGTCACAAACGAAGCGATAAAGCGGCGCGTCGGCAGCCTTGAAGCATGAACAAACAGCTACTACAAACGAACGCTACAAACATCCGCAGCATTACTCCCCTCTCAAAGAAGCATCGACTCTATGCTTTAGAACATAAAGCGGCTATAAAGAATCCAAAAACGGATTGTGCAAAAATTAACACCGAATGTGGAAACACGGCGTCCTCTAGCGTGCATGATAGAGCTTCAGGCGTACGACATGGACTACTTCAAGTCGTACGCGGCGTCGCTGGGATGCAGTCATTTGGTCAGGAACGACTTCATAGTCCAATTCACCTAGCCGATGAAGAACCTTGTACGGGCCGAAATAGCAGCGCAAAAGCTTTTCACTCAATCCTCGGCGGCGGATGGGCGTCCAAACCCACACTCGGTCTCCTGGCTTGAATTCCGCGTTGCGTCTTCGTAGGTTGTAGCGTCTGGCATCGGTCCGCTGCTGGTCTTTGATCCTTAATCGGGCAAGTCTTCGGGCTTCTTCTGCGCGTTGAAAGTTGGCGGCGACGTCGACGTTATATTCCTCGGTAACGTTCGGCAGCATGGCGTCCAGCATGGTCGTGGCCTCCCTGCCATGGACGAGCATAAAAGGAGTCATCTGGGTGGTCTCCTGCACTGCGGTGTTGTAGGCGAAGACTACGTAAGGCAAGATGACGTCCCAGGTCTTGTGTTCGGCGTCGACATACATGGCGAGCATATCGGCGATGGTTTTGTTGAGGCGCTCGTTCAGTCCGTTGGTCTGCGGGTGGTATACAGTTGTTCTCCGGTGGCTGGTTTGGCTGTAATGGAGAATGGCTTGCGTCAGTTCCGCCGTGAATGCTGTTCCTCTGTCAGTGATGAGCACATCAGGGGCGCCGTGTCGCAGAAGAATGTTCTCCACAAAAAAATTTGGCGGCTTCTGTTGCTGTTCCGTTCGGTAGAGCTTTTGCCTCGGCGTAGCGGGTCAGGTAGTTGGTCGCTATGATGATCCACTTATTTCCAGATGTTGATTTCGGGAAAGGGCCAAGCAAGTCCATGCCGATCTGCTGAAAGGGCCTTGGGGGATTCAATGGGGTTCAGAAATCCCGCTGGTCGGGTTGGAGGGGTCTTTCGACGCTGACAATCTCGGCAGGTTTTCACATAATGTGCGACATCGGCAGACAGTCGGGGCCATTAATACTTGTCTTGAGTGCGGCGGAGGGTGCGAGAAAACCGGAGATGTCCAGCTGTCGGCTCGCCGTGTGAGGCCTGAAGAACTCCGCGCAGACTGACAGGTACAACAAGGAGGTAGGCTGTCTTGTTCGCTGCAAAGTTTTTGTTCTCGAGGACATCGTTCTGTAAACAGAACGAAGAGAATCCTCGCTTGAAAGAGACAGGGGGTGAAGAAACCTTGCCTTCCAAGTATTCGATCAGGCATTTTATGTCGGGGTCCGAGCGTTGCTGTTGTGCAAGAGAGCTGGATCTGATGGGTCCCAGGAAGGCGTTCTCATCGTCGTCCGGCGGCGGTGCATCTACAGGGGCTCGTGACAGGCAGTCGGCGTCAGAGTGCTTGCGTCCGGACTCTTAAACGACGGTTACATCAAACTTCTGGAGCTGCAGGCTCCATCGAGCGAGGCGGCCGGAGGGGTCCTTCAAACTGCCGAGCCAGCACAGTGCGTGGTGATCGCTGACCACCTTGAACGGTCGTCCGTACAGGTAGGGGCGGAAATTCGACGTAGCCCAGATGATGGCGAGGCACTCCTTCTCAGTTGTCCAATAATTAGCTTCGGCTTTGGACAGGGAACGGCTAGCGTACGCGATGACCTTCTCCACTCCGTCAATTTTGTGAACGAGGACAGCGCCTAGGCCCACACTTCTTGCGTCAGTATGTATTTCAGTCTCAGCGTTTTCATCGAAGTGCGCGAGGATCGGTGGGGACTGTAAACGACGCTGAAGTTCGTTGAAGGCTTCCACTAGCGGCTCTTCTCATTTAAATGGCACGTCTGCCTTTGTCAGGTGGGTGAGTGGCTCGGCGATGCTGGCAAAGTTCTTCACAAATCGTCGGTAGTAGCGCACGGTCCGAGGAATCTGCGCACAGCTTTCTTATCGGCTGGTGGCGGAAACATTGCGATATCAGCTGTTTTCTGCGGGTCTGGGCGTACTCCAAGGTCAATTGAAATAGGTCGCGAAGCCGGAGCCTGAATGCGGTCCAGAACCAAGTGCTAGCGACATAAAATTAGTGGTGGAACTAAAGCGCCAAAATGAAATGAGTGGACAAACACGACTAGAAGAGGAAAATAATTAGGACATATTTTGTGTTTGAAAAGCATTCGAAAACAATTGCAGTGATTTCTTTTTAAAATGTTTTAGTTGTGTCCATTTTGTTAGAAAGTATAGCGCTTGCTTTGTAAAATATTTTATGACAGCGCTCGCTCAGAGCAGCGGCAATGGCAGCGGGACGATGCCAAGGTTGACGGTGCTCTGATGTCATACCCTTGTCATATTGTTTGGCCATTCTGCTCGCTTTTGTTTGAAACTGGATTATGCTAGCCCTACTATTTCCTCGTTGCTTGTTACTCGAGTTCTTGGTGTGCATCGTTCGTGTACAGTTTCCGCTTTTCCCTTTTGCCAGCGCTTCTGTGTAGTTACGTTCGGTTGGGTGCGGTTCTGTCGCTTTTGCCCCAAAAGGGCATCGTCTGTGGCCATGGGGCCCCCGTACGCAAAAAAGAGGCGTGCTGTTGCACGATGTGCGAGCGATAACCTGTCTGGCGGCGTCACATTTCTCGCTTCAGCGCTACACCTGCGACATTCAGCGCGACACCTGAGGCGAGCACAAAGGAAAAAGGCACAACGAGAACTGACTACCTAAAAATAGCGTTGGTGGTCGGCACTCGTCGTGTCTTCTTTCTTCGTGCTCGTGTCGGGTGTCGCGCTGAAGCGTCGCGGCGTTCAACAGTTTATTTTTCCCACCAAGCAGCACGTGACGCTGACGTCACGAATATGACGTCACTAAAACACGTGACTTCAACGTCGCGTTTTTGTTTTAATTATGACGTCGCTTTTTAGTTGTCCACGCATTTCGAAGACGGCGCTGGCTGCGCACCATGAGCCGCCATATTTTGAACGTATGGGCTTCTATGCAGCCTACGCTACCATAGTACATCTACCTTGCGTACTCCCTCCTTGCTAACAATGTGGCCTAGAAACAGCAGCTCTTCATATGCAAAGTGGCACTTCTCTGCTTTCAGGGTTAGCCCGGACGATTTGAGTGCGTCTAGTACTGTTCGAACCCTTTTCAGGTGCTCCTCAAAGTTCGAGGCGAAAACAACGACGTCATCTAAATATACCAGACAAATCTGCCACTTCAGGCCTGCCAGCACTGTATCAATTACTCGCTGAAATGTAGCTGGTGCGGAGCAGAGACCAAACGGCATCACCTTGAACTCGAAGGGGCCATCTGGAGTGATGAATGCGGTCTTCTCGCGATCTCTCTCGTCGACCTCTATTTGCCAGTAGCCGCTCTTGAGGTCCATCGATGAGAAATACTTAGCGTTGCAGAGCCGATCCAGTGTATCGTAGATGCAGGGGAGGGGGTAGACGTGCTTCTTTGTGATGTTGTTCAAGCGGCGGTAATCAACGCAGAATCGAAGTGCACCGTCTTCCTTTCTTACTAGAACAAAAGGTGCCGTCCAGGGGCTCTTTGAAGGCTGGATAACGTCGTCGCGCAGCATTTCTTCCACTTGGTCCCGGATGGCTTGTCGTTCTCGCGGCGACACTTGGTGGGGGTCTGGCGGAGAGGTCGGGAGTGCTGGTCGGTTATAATGCGATGCTTGGCAATAGGCGTTTGTCGGGCTTTCGGCGATGACGAGAAGCACTCGCTGTAGCTTCGAAGGAGCTTGCGGATCTGGTCTTGTCTGTTCCGGGGCAGGGCTGGATTGATGTCGAAAGTGGGCGAGTTCTCTTGGTCAGGCGAATCTGCGGATGGGTCGGAGAGGGCGAAAATATACGTCGGATATTTTATCGAGGAAAGCAATCCTCGTTCCTTTGTTAATGTGCCGGTATTCTTCGCTAAAGTTAGTCAGGAGTACTTCGGCTTGGCCTTTGCGGAAATGTGCGATGCCTCTTGCGATGCCGATTCCTCGGTCGAGAAGGAACTGCATGTTCCCCTCGATAATGGCTTCAGTGTCACTCGCTTCCGTGGCGCCTACGGTGACGATGATGCTTGAGCGGGGTGGGACACTCACTTGTTCCTCCAGGACACTAAGCGCAACGTGATGTTCCGGAGTTCTCGTCGACGGGATAGCCTCGTCCGTGGAAAGTATGATCATCTTGGATTGCAGGTCGAAGATCGCTTGATGCTCATTAAGAAAATCCATGCCCAAGATCACTTCGCGCGAACATTGACATAGAACTACGAAGGTCGCGGAATAGATATGTCTCTTGAGAGTAACTCGCGCTGTGCATCGTCCTGATGGTGTAATGAGGTGGCCCCCTGCGGTGCGAATTTGTGGGCCGTCCCAAGCGGTCGTTACTTTCCTCAGCTGCGCAGCGCATCGTCCGCTCATCACCGAATAATCGGCTCCTGTGTCGACTAGAGCGGTGACTTTCCGGCCGTCGACAACCACTTCTAAATCGGACGTCCTGGCTCTGGAGTTGCACGTCGTCCTCGGCGTCGGGTAACGGCTTCGTCGGGTATGTGAATCGTGGGTGGGGCGTGTAGTCGGAGCTTTTCTTGATGGCGGTGTAGTTTTGAAGGCGGTTTGCGTAGTGGTCGAGGTTGTTGTATGCGTCGTCGGTGTAGTAGGTGCGGCGTCTTCATACGGCTTGGTCGCTGGAGGATCTTCGTCGTTTTCTCGGCAAGGAACCTGACCTCCACAGGTTGCTTTGTTTAGTTTCCCGTACGGGGGCTAGGGGACCTTCCTCGGACTGCCGCGGCGTAGCTGCGGCCAGGTGATGCAAAACGTGCGGTGGACGGCTTGACGACACGTACTCCCCTCTGTGCAGGTAGTCGTCGATTTCCCGTGGTCGCTGGCCGGGGATGGTCGTGGGGCGTCGATAGCGAAACCTCGCAAGCCGACGCGTCTGTACGGGCAGTGGCGAAGTATATGACCGGCTTCGCCGCAATGAAAGCACAGCGGGCGGTTGTTGGAAGTCCTCCAGGCGTCGCACTTCCTGGGGCTTGGGCGTCGTTCGTAGAATGGGCGGGCGTGGGCATGGAGGCGGCGTTCGGGAACAGCTGGTTCACGTCGAAGAGGCGGACTTCGGCTCCCGCGTTGGGGCTGAGGACTGCGTAGTGCAGCGGCGTAGGTTAATGCTGGAGCTTCAGGGAGGCGAAGATGACGGGGTGTCAAGCGCATGCTGCACTTCTTCTCGTACGATTTTCTCAAGGGTCGCTACTTGAGGCTCGTTGGAAGATGGTAGCAGGCGACGCAGCTCTTCTCGTACAATTTCGCGGATAACATCCCGAAGGTTGCCTCCTAATGCTGTGCCAATCGAGAGGGCAGTCGAGGTCACTTGGGGCTGTCATGGAAAATGACGGGCTCGTGCTTCCAAGGTTCTCTCAATGGCGGCTGCTTCACTGGTGAATTCCGCGACCGTCTTCGGTGGGTTGCGGGTCAGACCGCCGAAAAGTGCCTCTTTAGCACCACGCATCAAAAGTTCCACGTTCTTCTCCTCCGCCATGTCAGGATCGACTCGTCGAAAAAGGCGCTTCATAATTTCTATTTATGCGGTCACTGACTCGTTTGGGTGTTGGATGCGTGACTGTAGGAGCAGCTGAGCTCTTTCTTTCCTGATGATGCTCGTGAAGGCCTTCAGGAACTCCCGTTTGAATAATTCCCACGTCGCTAGAGAAGCTTCGTTGCTTTCGAACCAGATTCTCGCTGGTCCTTCCAAGGCGAAGAAAACATGGCTCATCTTAGCCTGGTCGTCCCAACTGTTGAACACAGCGACACGCTCAAACTGTTCCAACCATTCCTCGGGATCCTCGCCCGGTGAAGCGTTGAACGTGGGCGGCAGTCGGGGCTGGTGTAAAATAATGGGGGCTGGTGTCGTAGCCATGGCTGAAGTCGAAACTGAGGGGTCCTTCTTCGTTCGCGTGCGGTCCGCTAGCAGTCCGAATTCTGGTGGACACCTCTGGAGACGACGGCTGCTTCGCGCTTCGCCTGCGGAGGGGGCGGCTTCTGCAGCTTTCGCGGGATCTTCTTCGAGACGGCTCGGGCTGCTCTGACGGCTCCCAAGGGGTGAGGGCGATAGGGACATCCGTTAGCACCTCCACCAGATGTCAGGTAGTGGTGACTGCAGTTCGGCGAACAGGAAAACAACGAGGATGTCTTCGAAACGGAACTCTTTATTCGGGCTGACTTGCGCCCGCAAAGAACTGAATGACTCCGTGGCGGCGTGGAAAGAGAAGTTTATTTTGTTCTGTGTTAACATAAAACATACAAAACAAAAACAGCTGTACTCAATGCTCTGATAAGTCAAGCATATGCGCAGTGACGCAGCACTGAGCACGTCAGCAGGGCAATAATGAGGCCGACACTCGGCCGCCGCGCAAAGCGATGAAGTACTTCGACCATTTCCGCAAAAACTCAGCCTCGCTCATTGACAGTGCGTCCACGCATGCTTGCTCAAAGAGGCGCGTGCGGAGGCGCTGCAACCTTGTAAACATGGTTCTTTGCGGACGCCCATTTGAGGAAGCCGCTCCGGCTGCCGCCAGAAAACGAACATGCCGACACAAAAGAGCATATCTGTAAACAGTTCGCGTGAACTAGTGCGCGCTTCGAGGCGGGTTACGAACATTCGTGACACTAGTACCCAAAAGGTGCGCGCCACTATACAGTCGAACATTGCGTTCCGCAATGTTTCTAAGAGACCGCATTGCGGGCATCGGAAGGAGGGCGCCACGCCCCACGCCGCAAGGCGGTCTCTTGTGGGCAGGACCCGCCAGCCTCGCAACCAGCCGAAGTCCCTGATATCTGCACGAAGTGCAGGTGAGGTCAGTTGGCGCCAGCGCGCCCGTCTCGTTTTCTGGAGTTGTTCGCGGGTGAGCTCTGCAACAGTTAGTTCGTCACATACCCTGGAGAGCGGGGTTTTATCAACATCCGGATCAGGCACGCTGGCAGACAACGACGCCAGTGTGCGAGGCACGTTGACGAAAAATGTCGGCCTCTGCTCGGCTGTAGGGCCAACCACGTGCTGTGTAAAAAACACATTACGGGCTGTACCCAGAAAGTATGCGATGAGTGTTCTCCCGGGATAGTCTGGGTAGCGCACAGGATCGCGTACTCCTCGCAAGGCGAGCACATTACGCATGGTGCGGATGCAAGGTATACTAAACCAACCCATGTACGATGGAAGGCGCATGAACATTCGTGACACAAGTTCGGTTTTGCCCGCCCAAATGAAAGAGCCACAGGCCGAGGTTAGCCTGCGAGCAAACGTTCGCGGTGGGTTTGCGACGCGGGCGGCAAAAAAACATTCGGCTAGATTTGTGGACTTTACTATATAGCTGCGCTCTGCCATTAAAAGGCGGAAGGTTGACGCCACCTAGAGGCGTTTCTCAGCATTCGTGCGGAGGTTAGTCCAGGTTTCGCGGGCTACTTCTCATCTGGCGAGGAATACTACTCCCAGGACTTTCACTCCCTGCACCCACTCCACCTCGCCCGCAAGGTTCGGTGTGAAGGTGCCAAACCTTAGCGCCTTGCTTTTTTCACCTGTTCAATAGGGCCCCCGATATGTCGCTGTACTCAAGAAACAGCCGATAAAAAGCAGCGTAGCTATGCTCGTCCTTGAGTCAAAGCGACACGTCGTCGGCGTAGGCCGAAACTTTGATTTGGCCCTGGTCAGGCAGAGGGAAGCCGCGTATGGATGGGCTGTCGTTAATGCGCCGGATGAGAGGACCCAGGCATAACACGAAGAATGTTGGGAAGAGGCTTCCTTGCCTTATGCCCCGGGTGACTGAGAAGGGAGCGCTCTGGTGGCCGTTTACGGAGAGACGAGCGTTCAGGTCTGCCTAAAGTAAGCGCAGCCTGCTGACAATTTGCGGCGGGAATCCGAAGGCTTCGAGGACTCCGAACAGATACAAGTGTTCCACCCGATCGAATGCTTTCGTCTGATCGAGCGAAACAAAACACCCGGTGAAGCCCGTCCTGCTGGCAAAAGTCAACAGGTCTCTTGTGAGTGCCAAAGCAGCAAACACAGATTGGTCAGGCACGCTGCTGGTTTGAGCCCGGTGGATTAGGTGAGGCAGGGTCGTCCGCATTCTTCTGTTCAGTAAAGATGCGACTATTTTATAGTCTGCGTTTAAGAGGCTTATGGGCCGCCATGCTTGCGGGTTAGAGGGGTCACCGCCCGCTTTCGGAATGAGTATGATGCGACATTCGCGGAAAGAGTTTGGACGTAACCCATCCGCGAAGAAGCCGTTGACCATCTTCAGCAGCTCTCCTTGGATCTGGTAAAAAAAACGTTGAATAAAAACTTTTTGGAATGCCGTTCTGACCTGGGGCAGAGGCTGCATTCATACTCTGCAAGATGGCGTGCGACTCTTGGCTTGTGGCTGGTGCGCGAAGGTTTTCATGCAGCTCTGCAGCTACTCGTGGCAAGTTTCCACAAAACCATTGTAGAAGCCCGTCATACCCATCTTGAAGATGTAGCCAATTTCCCGTCGAGAACAGGTCCGAGAAGTGGCTTGCGAAGATCGTGCAGATGTCGGACGTGGTTTTGCTTTGGGTGCCGTCTGGGAGTGTCACGAAAGGCACAATAGCGGGAGCGAATTCCTCTGTCGTGACTGCGCGTACGTGTCGTATCACAGCCGGGTCTGATATAGGCCGCCCGAGCTGGTGTGCGCGACTAGCTTCCCGTGATTACTGGCAGAGTAACACGTGGTAGCGTGCTTTAAGTAGGCTCAGGGAATCGCTCATGGCAAAGGTTAAGGGTGCTCCCCTTTGCACTATACGGATGCGCTTGAGGGTGTCATTCAGTGCATGAGTTACCCGGCGTCCGCGGTCTTGACCGGCCGCCACCAGAGTTGCCTGCCAACGAGTCTTGAGTGTGTCCCATGAATCATTTGCAACGAAGCTCTTGCACGATGCGGCCAACGCCGTACGCAGCGACGCCAGGCTTGCAGTGTCTGCCAGTAGGCTCGTGTCCGATCGTTCCAGAATCAACCCATATTTTCCCGCTCTTGCAAAAATTAAAACATTCACAACTGCGACCAGCGACTTGAAGGAATCCAAAATATGAGTAGAAGGAGAAATTAGCCCGAGAATAGACAGAAACATTTTTTTTATAAAGGAAAGCGGCGTCCCGTGCATCAGCACCGCATCAGTCTCCCTGTAAGTGAATTCAAGTTACTAAAGAGGCAATATTATGCAGTCAGCACTTCTTCATCTACCATCTACTGGTCTTTTCTTTGCATTTTTTTCCTACAGTCATGACTGCGCATGCGCTGCTGTACCTTTCTTATTTATAAACGTAACCTGTGTCTGCTTCAATCAAAATCGAGGCCGTGTCCTGTCAAGTTTTTTCTGTGTCCTCTCTGGAACTCAGCGCTGGATTACTTTTCAAGTAAAGATCAATGGTACTGGAAGAATGTCTCATACAAAATACGTCTGTATGCTGAAGGTTGCGCAATTTATCACTGCAGTAAGTGTTCAACTAACTGTGATATCCTACAGCGCAATTAGGGCAGTATGCGGCACTCGTGTGTTAAGTGGGAAATATCTTTGAACCCCTCTAAGTGACAATTCGCTTCCTTCACACGTAAACGCAATCCTATCCTCTATGATTGCACATAAGAAAGACCATGATCTCAGGATCATAAGAGGGAATAAAAATTAGGCGGATTACATATGGCAGATTTTGTAAGACCATGAACGGCAGTCTACCAGTATCCCTCAAGAGAAGAGGTGAAAAGCATACCCCAGATGTATCTTACCGGTGCTCACCTAGGGGGCAGAAACTTGGAGGCTAACAAACCGGGTTCAGCTTAACTTAAAGACAACGCGGTGAGCTACGGAAAGAAACATCATAAGTATAACGATAAGAGAATTGAAGCGGGCGGAGTGGGTGAGAAAACAAACGCGGGTTAACGACATCTTAGTCGAAACCAAGAGGAAGTAATGGGCTTGGGCAGGGCACCTAATGCCAAGGCAAGATAACTGCTGATCCTTAGGGGTAACGGAGTGGATTTCAAGAGAGGGTAAGCATAGCGGGAGGGCGGGTGGGGGGGGGGGGGGGGAGAAAGTTAGGTGGGTGGATGATTTTAAGAAGAGAGATAGCTTCCATAGCTTCCATAGCTATAGAAACTATACCTTCCATAGCTTCCATGGCTTCCATAGCAGAAAGGTCGGTGGGCTGATGAGATTAGGAAGTTTACATGGATAGGGTGGCCGCTCCTGACACGTGACATGTTTAAATATAGAGATATAGGAGCGGCCTTTCGCCTGCAGTGGTCGCAGTCAGAGTGATGATGATGATGACGGCTCGTGGCAGCTTTACACTTTTTCATCATCATCAGCATGACTACGCCTCTCCCATATCTATCCAGTTAACCCTCTCATTTGTCAGCAGCGGCCACCCTTCCCCAGCAAACTTCCACATCTCATCCGCACTCCAAACTTTCTGCCGCTCTTGCTACGCTTTCTTTCTGTTGGAACCTAGTCTGCTGTGTTCTAGTACCATCGGTTATCTTGCTTTCCATATTACATGCCCTTCCATGTCGATTTCTTCCTCTTCATCATATATATACCTTGGAGTTCATTTTCTACATAGTCTAACTTCGAATAGCATATTGAGCACATAGAAGAAAGAGATTGCAAAATGTTCGGTTTCATCCCACATAAGTTCAGGTCACCGTTTAAGCAGTGAAAGATTCAAGAATTGTTTATTTATCCCGCAATTGCATTCTCCCTATCCAGAGAGCAAAATTTAAGCCTATAAAATTATTGAGATAAACAATTTTGGAAAGAAGAGCTCGTATACTCCAGCATTTATTATTTGCACAAAATGCAGAATAGGACAGTCGCTGTGGTGCTCGTGCGCCCGAACTGTGATATCACGTTTAGAGTGCTGGCAAAGCGGCGCTATGAAAAAGTAGAGACCATGGTTCTAAAATTCTACTTGCAGAAGCGAAATGTATCAGAAGCCGAATAAGTGAAAAACCAAAAAATACTTCAAATAAATATAGCCAAGATTATGACAAATACAGAGCCTTAAAATTCTCAACTTTACTCTTTACAACAGTCCGTAGTTAGGGCGAGTTCGTTTCAAAGACGTACGGCAATTTTGAATAGATATTTTAGAGAAGTTTGCAAATTCATAAAAGAATGAAAAACGAACTGCCGTAGCGATCTCAGTGTCCCCAACTTCATTTCAGCAGTATCCACATGCGAGATTTTCTGTTACCATTCAGCTCAGAAAGATTCCGCTGATTTTCTAACGGCTAATGTGCGCTTTTCAGCAATGAACTAAATAGCCGCTCATTGTTAGAAATAAAAACTGACGTGTTAAAATGGTTCAAAGGCCGCGGAAAAGGAACGCATAGTGCAACCCAAAGGGTTTAACGTACAGAAGTGACACAACGGTACAACTTCATGAAGAACTCCAGATTTATTCCGCTTCTTTATGGAGCGCTGGCATTGCACAGCGCACGGGCATTGCCGCATTTCGTCCTCATTGAAATACAGCCGTCACTGCTGGTGTCGAGGTCGCGAGGTTGCAGTCAGCAGCCGAACGCCAAAGCCACTAAGACCCCGCGGCAGAAAAGCAAAACGGGCGGCGTTGAGGGATGAATGCCTACTCTGCTATGTGCAGAAGTGAAGCGAGATCGGGTGTAAGATTTGTGAGCATGGCATAAGTGATTTATGAAGGCGCAAGGTTACCGCAGATAGTTGCTCCGCGTAATCTAGGATTACTAAAAAAAAGGCTTTTATGTTCGTAGCTTACTTTATTTTCTCGTGCTGTTCTTTATTCTTTCTCGCGAGAGCCTTGCAATTCATCACTGTTTTAATCGTTTCCTTCTTTCTCTTCTGGAACGTCGAATACCCATTTTCTCAACAGAATTTCGCCCTACGCAAGTGGTTGCCTAGTGGTCTGAGCATCCGCCTTCCAAGTGGCAGGTGCGGGACTCGATCCCCATTGCTAACGCTTGAGTACCAGCCGATGCTACAGCGTGTACAAGCTGTCCCCTGGCTTCCTGTTGGGTCTTTGATTCCGTGCACCTACAGTAGACGGAAACACATTTAGTCACGGCCATCTTTTGCCACTGATGCCCTTGCGCCATAAAAATTGTTCGCCATAAAAACTTCCGCCGTGGCTCGAATTGGAAGGGCACCAAAAAAACCGATTCCAACGGCTATTTTCAGTAAACAGCTATTCTCCGCCATTTTCTGGATTGTGTTCAACTTCGCTTGGTAGGAAAATGCGAACATATTGATAATTTATTTAAATATAGAACATTGTTACACGCCAGTTAGTTATAAATGTTCAGAACAAGGCCGGTATCCAAGAGAGGAATAAGCCGGGCTAGTTGGTACATCATTTGAATAGAAACAGGCCGTTAAACGGGACGAAGAAGAGAGAACACACAGACACAGGCGCTGACTGTCAACTGAAAGAAGTTTATTGCAGCAACGGCAATATGTAGAACCCATATCTCCCCCACATGATAAAAAACATGAAAACATTTCTCGATGGCTGATTGCAATGACACCTGCAACCTAGTTTTAATGTTTTCAAGTTTTTTATCATTTATTTTATTTTATTTTACAGGTACTGCCAACCTTATGCAAGGTTTTGGGCAGGAGTGGGTGGCCGTGACCGTACAGAATATATGCACATGACAAGAAAACGCACTTCAAGATAACAGATGGTCAACAGCGACAAATTCGCACGGTTCTTTGTACAGAGTTTGATTGCGGCCGGGGAAAAAAAGAAAAAAAAAGAAAAAAAAAGAAAAAGAGAAAAAAAAACAAAGAAAATGTGTCGAGAGCGTAAGAGGTGAACACAGGGCACAAGAACAGGTTCAGAGCAGGTTATTATACATTTCGTTGTTTACTCAGGACCGCGTCTCTGAACGCATCAAGAGTGGGGCATTCAACAGTTTGGGCATCCAGCACATTCCAGATACGTGTCGTCCTTGGGAAAAAAGAGTTCTTGAACACATTGGTTTTGCACGTGAAATCCTTTACCTTTCTGTTGTGGAATGATCGGGTCGCACGCGCATTTGCGGGTTGAATATATCGGTTTTTGTCTATTCGAGTTTTTTCGTTGTACAGTAAATAATAAAACTTTAATCTTTCACGATACCGGCGTGATTCCAGTGCTTCTAAGTTAGCAGTCCGTAAGAGACAGGTGGGGGACATGCGCCGACTATAGCAGTTGTAAATGAACCTTGCTGATTTACGCTGAACATTTTCTAGTTTCGTTATGTTTGGTATTGTGAAAGGGTCCCATACGATGGCTGCGTATTCCAAAATCGGTCTAATGTATGTCTTGTAGGCTAGTAGTCTTATTTCAGGTGGGGATTTTCCGAGGGTTCTTCTTAGATATCCCAGTCGCTGCATTGCTTTATTTTTAATGTAGTCTATGTGCTGGTTCCAACTAAGGTCAGGCGTGATTATGATTCCCAGGTACTTAAAACTTGACACTCTTGTTAGATAATGATCTCCGATTTGGTATTTAAAAGTTAGCGGTTCTTTCTTTCGCGTTACAGTCATTGCAACTGTTTTTTTGGTGTTGATAGCCATTTGCCACGTGGAACACCAGGTTTGTAATTTAGCGAGGGATGAGTTTAAGGTTACCTGGTCATGTGAAGTAGATATTGCGTGGTAGATTATGCAGTCAACTGCAAAAAGCTTTATTTTTACTGGTATATCAGCAGTGATATCATTAATGAAAACCAAGAACAGGAGCGGTCCCAAAACTGAGCCCTGCGGGACGCCCGACTCAACTGGTGAAAAATTGGATAGCACATCGTCGATGCTGACGGCTTGGTATCTATAAGAAAGGTATGCTTCAATCCAGGCGAGTAACTTGTCATGCTTAAGAATTGGCTTTAATTTACAGAGAAGTTTTTTGTGGGAGACGCGATCAAAGGCTTTTTCAAAGTCAAGAAAAATGCTGTCAATTTGACCTTGCTTGTCAAGGACAGATGCAAGGTCATGAACTGTTTCTAGCTGTTGTGTTACAGTTGATAGTCCTTTGCGGAAACCATGTTGAGCTTCAGTAATAATCTGATTTTCTTCGACGAAAACTGAAACATGTTTGAATATGATGTGCTCAAGCATTTTAGCGCATGTACAAAGTAGTGAAATGGGCCTGTATAACGCGAGAAGTGAGCTACTACCTGTCTTTGGTACGGGAATGATTTTACTGTATTTCCAGTCCTGTGGCAGTTGTGCGTACTGCAGGGACTTGTTAAAAATTGGGGTAAGGTATTTTGCACACCATTCGGCATAGCGTACGAGAAAAGCGCTTGGTATCATGTCGATTCCTGGCGATTTCTTAATGTCTAAGCTTAGTAGCAAAGATAGGACGCCTTCCTCGCTGACGGTCAAGTCTGGGATAGCCGGGATTTCTTCGAAACAAGTAACGTTGGGCGCTGAGCTATTGTCTTGGGTGAATACAGAACAGAAATAGTTATTCAGCGCTTTAGCGATTTCCGCTTTGTCCGTTACAGCGACCTCATTTACGCAGATGCTAAGAGCAGTTTTCTTTACTGGTGCAATGTGACGCCAGAATTTAGCTGGGGACGATAGAAGAAAGTTTTTTAGTGAGACGCTTTGGTAATAATTTTTCGCTGTCTTAATTTTTTCGTTCAGTATTGCCCTCATGTTACAAAGTTTCACTGCGGTAGATGGGGAGGGGCGCTGCTTGTGTTGTTTCCTAGTTTTCTTTAGTTTCCTCTTCAAGCATATGACTTCTTTTGTCATCCACGGATTGCTGTTTCCCTGTTTTTTGAGTTTACAAGGAACGTACTTCTTAATGCATGTCAGAACCAGGTCCTTAAAGAAGCACCATACACTGTCAATGGCGTGTTCATTTGAAGCGCAAAGGGAGGCAAAGACAGAATATGAGCTCTCAAGTGTGTCTAAGATGTCAACATCGCTGGCACGCGTGAACACTGGAACTAGCCGCTCTTTTACAGGGGGTTTGTGAATGGACTTGATGTACAGTGATAAACACACAATTTTATGGTCTGAAATTCCTTCAACTACTTCAATGCGCGGGTTACGGCGAACGATTCTATTATTAGCGAGAAAAAGGTCAAGGATGGAACCCTGACCTGTTTGAATGCGGGTAGGTTCTTTTACCAGCTGGCTCATGCCGTGGAGTAGAATAAGATCAACGAAGGGTTCAGAGGAGCTAGAAAGAGCAACTGGAAAATCGCCGCTCCAGTCTATAGATGGAACGTTAAAATCACCAGCCAAAAGCAAACTGCACGAGTGCTTCCTGTATGCGCACAAGAACTCGTTTACTTTATTACAAAATGCACTGTCACAGTTCGGGGGACGGTAGAAACCCCCAATCACTATGTTCAAATCTTCAAGAAACAGCTTGGCTATTACACACTCAACTCCAGCAATATCAGGTAATCGCGACACACGCAAGAATTCTTGAAACATTATTGCCACTCCGCCACCACGTGAATCTCGATCTTTGCGCAGAATTTTATAACCAGGGGGCGTTATTTCTGAGTCGGTGATGTCGGGATGTAGCCAAGTTTCAGTTATTATCAGTAGATGAGGGTTGTGCGCTATCACAATACTTTCCATGTCAGATGTTTTGTTTACGATGCTGCGAGCGTTTATGTTCAGGCATCGAAGTTGCTTTCCCGTTTTGTCAGTTCATTCAGTGCGTTCAGAATCGTGCCTCACGCGCGTGACGTGCACTCTTTGTTTGCTAATACTGTCCCATTCGAATAGGTTGTTGTCAATTCTAATCTTGTCATACACAAGCCTTGCTTTGCTGCCTGCCCTTCTAGCATTACTCGTGCTTTCCCAAAGGTGTTTTCTTATCTGTCTTGTGGGTACGGAAAAATCTTCGGATACGGAAATGTTTCCCCCCTTCAACTTATGGCAGTTCTTTAGGACACTAATTTTTTCACGATGGTCAAGTAGTTTTAGTATGACAGGACGAGGTTTGTCTGTCTGCTTGCGACCCATCCTGTGTATTCTTTCGACGGAAGTCACTGTGACACCCAACGTTTTTTGAAAAACGCTCTCAGTAACATCTCTGGCAAGTGACTCCGGTGTTTCTTCTTCGTTTTCTCGGATACCGAAGACGATAAGATTGTTCCGCCGACTTCTGTCCTCAAGGTCGACAAGCTTTTTTTCGAGTTGGTGGACAGTTCTTTCCAAGCAAGTAACCTTAGATCCAAGCTCTCTACATATCAGTGCAGTTTCTTCTACTTTTTTAAGTATTGTTTCGATTGCATCTAGTCTTTTCTGTATGTCCTTTTGGCCGCATAGAATTTCGTTTAGCATTTCATCATGGGTGGGTCCTGGATTCTGTTCAACATCCCCGCATTGTAAAAGCAATGACTTGGCAATGCCACAAACACATGAACAAAAAGTGCATAGGCTACGTAGGCACGTCAGCTGGATAAAACAGCGGTTGCTACTTTTAACAGTGGAATGCTTGTTACTGACCTGTGTGAACAGAAGAAAGGGATTTGACATGGCTTTCTCGGCGCGCCAGCTGACATGCCCACTGAAGGCGCTCAGGAAAGTTAGGCTCCTTTTGCAGTCGGATGATGTCGCTCCAGGTGGCGTCAAGTAGAATAGATAGCGTGGTGATTCGTGCGCGCAGTCTCCGTAGAAAGAACGCGCGGTGCTGACCGGGCAAGTTGCATCTTGATGTGCGTTGGCCGCCTGAGTCCAGTCTAGTAGTAGGATCTGTGTGAACAGAAGAAAGGGATTTGACATGGCTTTCTCGGCGCGCCAGCTGACATGCCCATATCTCCCATGTGGGGGAGATATGGGTTCTACATATTGCTGTTGCTGCAATAAACTTCTTTCAGTTGACAGTCAGCGCCTGTGTCTGTGTGTTCTCTCTTCTTGGTCCCGTTTAACGCGCTGTTTCTATTCAAAGGCCGGTATGTGCGGCGTAATTTCCATGGTCAAAGGGAAAAATTTTCGGTCAGTCATTGCGTCGTATTTTCTCAAAACTGGAAGTGAGGGTGCAGCGTCACCAGTTTCTTCGTCGTCCACAGTGCTTGCGCATGAGAAGGGAACGTCAAGGATGCCGAAGACTCGCACCGTGCCGGGCCACCGGCACCTGGCAAATGGGTGATGAAGAAAACAATTTCTCAATATTGCTTAGAGAGAAAAGTGGCGCTAGCATTGTTCGCTCGCCGTGAAGAGGCAGCGGAATACCGAGAAAACAAGGCTTCGTAATACATTTGGATACTGTTGGGCATATGCCGTCGATTCAGCCGTAATAATACGACTCTGCTCGAGGCTAACCACGAATAAATGCTCTAAAAGCTACCATAGCCGCGTAACACCGAACCTAGGCTTGACTTAAGTTTAATAGAGTAGTGATAAGCGCAGCATTCAAGTAATATTGTCACTGCGGCGTGTCTGCTTTCTGCGGCGTCCTAGCCGAGAATTCGGCTGCGGAAGTTGAGTTCGTGAAGCGGCTGAGGCTGGTGCGTCGTAACGTTGGCTCGGCTGGGACGGAATGAAGTGTGACGGCGGCGTAGCTGAGATTAGCGGACTGTTGCTGCACAGGGCCGGGGACAGGTAGTGGTGCACTCTTAGCAAGAGGTTGCTGCACCTCCTCAAGAACAACGTCAGCAGGTGTGGTAAACGTAGGCTGTACCTTGACCGGCAAGAGCTTCGCCAGTTCTTCTCGCACGATGCATCGAATAATCTCACGTAGAGAGCCTGCCGAATTCGCAGTGGCTCCCTCCACAGTGGTTATAAGCATCGATGCTGTTGTGCGGTCGTAGTGCCGGGCCCTCATGTCAAGCGACTTTGCGATGGAGCTCGCCTCCTTTACGACGTCAGTTACACTCACTGGAGGACTTGGAGTTGCGGTGTGGCTGGTGTGGAGTGCGGCATCGGCAGGCAGGCCATTTAAGTCTACTGCAGTCTGAGAAAAGAAGGAATGAAGGTGCACAGTGGTGCGTGCGCGGGGGGATAAACGGCTTTGCTGTGACTGGTGCGAGGGGACACGTGTTATGCACCGTCCTAGAAGACATCTTCTCCAAAGAGTCTGTCTAATTACGATCGCTTTACACATCTCAGAAATACTTGTCACTACGAACTCATCGAACACCAACAGTCAGTTTATACATCATTCCTAGCATGTTCCACTTATACACTCGTGTTATGCTATGCACATACATTCAGAATGATATAGCCGCGAATCTTTGTAGTGTTTGTTCATTCTTCAAAGGTGCCGGCGCGTAGCTTTATCACTGTGTGCGTGGTGCACGAAGCGAGCAGATTTATCTCGATAGATCTTCACCGGAGGACAACTGCATACCACCCGCAGACCAGCGGACTTACCGAGCGCTTGAACAAAACCATCGCCGATATGCTCGCTATGTGTGTCGATGCCGTACACAACGCCTGGGGCATCATCGTCTCTTACATCACCTTCGCCTACAATACCGCAGTGCAGGAGACCACACAGATGACGCATTTTAGGCTCGTCCATGGCAGGCAGCCGTGATCATGCTAGATGTCATGCTGCCCAACGTTACCGAAGAAGATAACATCGATGTCACCGCCTACCTTAAGGTCTACGTACCAAAATTATCAAAACACTCCATTCCTTGTGCATGTATGCGTTTGTACAGGGCGCGCTATGCACACTGGCCAATCCCCAGCCGTGAGTATGCGAAATTAAGCCTGAGGACATCATCATCATCACATTAACGCGCATAATAAGGTCGAACGGATCAAAGACCAGAAGCGGGCCGACGCTAGACACTAGAACCTACGAAGACGCAACGAGGAATACAAGCCGGAAGACAAAGTCTGGGTTCGGACACGCATTTGACGCTGCGGCTTGAGTGAAAATAATACCCTTCACAGTAAAATCGAGCAATTCACTAACGCAGACTCAGACCTTTCCTTCAGAAATGACAGTTTAGAAAACCAGTCGCGTAAAAACAATATCATCCTGCATGGTCTTGCCGAATACCCTGAGGCGATCTTCGAGCATCTGACTTGAAACTTGCTAAACGGTTTCAAGATAACCTTCAAATCGCATGCCCGCGAATAGGCAGGTGTCATAGACATGGCAGGAACATTAGCGGTAAGCCACTTCCTATAATTACGAAGCTGCTGAACTTCCCAAATAAGGCACTAGTGTTTAAAAATTGTTGTAAGCAGAAAAATTAACGCTTCCGTATTACCGAAAACCACTCCCTTCATGAACGCAACTTTTGCAACAAGCTCTGGGAAGTGTCTGCGTCTTACAGGAATAACGGCTGCACTGTTCGTTTTCGATATGACCATATATTCATAGATACCCTGCTGAAAAAAAGTTATATGATGCAATAACGTCATAGATCATTCATCATAGAATATCATACAATCTGTATGACATATCATACAATCTGTATGGTATATCATACAATTCGTATGATAGGTTAATATGGAAATAAAAACGGCCAAACTTAAATACTATGAGGAACTATTTACGCGTATTTTTAATGATCCCAGGAAAATTTGGCATGAAGTGAGAAACTTAACTGGTAAAAATGGGCAGGAACACACATTGAGTGTTACTCAAAATGACCATAGTCTGAATGTTAAAGATTCATTGGTAGGGCTGAATGAACATTTTATCAGTTGTGGAAATTATGTTTGCAGCCTCCATCAGCATACTCTTCCTACTGTCTCGCCAAGTGAAAGCGTGGTAAACTCGCTTATATTGTCCCCTACCTCTCCTCATGAAGTCAGCAAAATTATTGATAAACTAAAGAATGATTCTGCCTCTGGTTTTGATGATATTGCCACGCGCCTAACGCGCCGCGCGGCGCGTTAGGCGCGTGGCATTATTCCCCCCCGCGAAAGCAAACATCGTCTCGATGTGGAATGGGGTATGTACAGTGAGAGGAGGAGGAGAGAAAAACAAAAGAATAGGGGTGAGGTGAACTATACAACGTGCGCTAAATGAAATGCGGCGAGAGTCAAGGTCACACGTGGGGTAAGGGGAAAAAGGTAAGAAACACAGCGTGAACGCAGCACTCAGTCACGCGAAAAGTACGGCTTTAAGCGCACTACATGCACAATTTCAGGCCGTTGACGCTGAGGGCCGACGATCACAGTTGCGTGGGGTACAACTTCGTAGTTGACGCTGTTCAGGCGGCGCAGGACTCTGTACGGGCCAAAGTACCTATTTATAAACTTTTCGCACAATCCCTTGCGGCGCACGGGTGTCCACACCCATACGTGGTCGCCGGGCTCGTAGTGCACGCCCCTGTGCCGAAGGTTATAGTGTCGGGCATCGGCGGATTGCTGGTCCTTGATGTGCAAGCGGGCCAGCTGACGGGCCTGCTCTGCTTGTTCCACGAAGTGGCCTGCTTCAGGGGGGAGCTCTGCGCCGCCATACGGCAGCATGGCGTCTAGCATCATGCGGACCTCTCTGCCATACACGAGACGGAACGGGGTGAACTGGGTGGTTTCCTGCGTCGCGGTATTATATGCGAAGGTGACGTACGGCAAGACCTCATCCCAGGTTTTGTGTTCAACGTCGACGTACATCGAGATCATGTCCGCCAATGTTTTGTTGAGCCGTTCCGTTAGACCATTGGTTTGGGGATGATACGCTGTTGTTGGTCGATGCGCAGTATGGCTAAGCGTTAAGACGTCGCGTAGAAGTCGGGCTGTAAACGCCTTGCCTCCAAAGGCCGCCTGAGCTAGTTTTCCCGACGAGGGCTCGAGGAACCACGTTGTCCTGGGGCGAAACGGGACCCAGAGGGCGAAGACCGGCGTGGAGAGGGCGATCGCGACTCGCGGCGCGGAGGAGACGGTGAACTACGCTGGCGGGTGACATACTCAGCGATGTCTTGAGGGCGCTCGCCAGGGCGTGGACGGGGGCTGTCGATGGAAAAACCGCGTAGTCCCATTTCGCGATAGGGGCACCGCCGGTAGAGATGGCCGGCCTCTCCGCAGTGGTAGTAGAGCGGGCGTTGATCCGGAGTCCGCCAGAGGTCAGTCTTCCGCGGTGCCTGGCGCCGATCCGCCCAGTAAGGTGTCGGCTGGGCAGAGTGCACCGCGACCAATGGTGCGGTGTAAGGCGAAGGCCCAGGAGGGGGGGCCGCGCGGCGCACGACGTCCGCGTACGTGACTGGCTGGACAGGAGTCGGGTACGACGCGGGATCGTATGGGGTCAGTTGCGGCGCCGGCACAGCTGCAGCGTCTTGTGCCCTGAGTGCCTGCTGAGTGTCGTCTTCGATTCAGCGCGGCCTCCGCGCTGAATCGAAGACGACGACGAAGCGGCGGTGGCCTCTCGCGGCGCGCTTGTTCTGTTTTGGTGTCGTGGAAGCTGGCTCTATAATTAAAAGAAGGCTCCCAGTCTTGGGTTCTTGCCGACGCCTACCTTCGCGGCTCTTCTGGTCGTGACAATATAAAAGCTGTCCCCATCAAACATGTATCCGTCATTATTTCACCAGTTTTAACTCACATTATCAATTGTATGCTTGAGACGGGAATATTTCCCGAAAGCCTTAAGATAGCTAGAGTATGTCCTATTCATAAAGGTGGGAATGATAGCTCAGTAAATAACTTCAGGCCCATATCTGTCCTCCCAATTTTTTCAAAAGTGTTCTAAACTGTCATAAATTTAAGATTAATAAGCTTCATAGATAAATACAGTATAATGAGCGATACTCAGTATGGTTTCCAGAAGAACAAATCATGTGAACTCCCACTACTCAACGTCAAGAAAGAAATAATAAAGAACATCGAAAATCGTTTATACACAATAGGCTTATTTCTAGATCTTGGTAAAGCATTCGACTCCGTTAATCATGACATTCTTTTATGTAAACGGCAGAGGTATGGAATACGGGGGAATGCGCACAAACTCTTAGAGAGCTACTTGACCAAACGGTATCAATATGTGTCTTTCAATAAACAGTCCTCGCCACGATCAGTAATTTTAAATGGTATTCCTCAAGGATCGATACTAGGGCCTTTGTTATTTAATCTGTACATAAATGATCTTCCATTAATACCTTCTTCACCTCGAATAGTCATGTATGCAGATGACACAAACCTATTCTTTTCAAATGCGTCACTGCCTCACTTAGAAAAAACAGTAAATGATTACTTAGAAAACCTTTCTTACTGGTTGGACACAAATAAGTTACAGTTAAATGTAAGTAAAACCAAATATGTGATATTTAAACCTATAAATAAACAGTCTTTTGAAAATATTGTAATATTATTTCGTAACACGCGACTGCATGAGGTGACAGTTCAAAAGTTCTTAGGCGTATGGTTTCAAAACGATATGTCCTGGAACACGCATGTGAATAAATTAGCTGCAGAGTTAGGAAAAACCGTGGGCTGTATGTATAAAATTGGTAAGCTCATTTCTTTGTGGTTGAAGAAAACATTGTATTCCTCTCTTTTCCTCTCCAAGTTATCATATTGTAGTCTAGTGTGGGGTACTACTACAGCTCATAACTATAACAAACTAACGATCCTCCAAAAAAAGGTGTTGCGAATATTTGAAAATTATCAAGGAAAACCATCTGATCTTCCAACAGACAAGCTATTTATTAAACATGAAATGCTTCCAGCTGCGCAAATATATTATTTCAAGTTATTACAATACATAAAAAACAATAAATTGTACCTCTCTGAAGCAAACCTCCAAGAACCAAAATACACCTTACGTAAACAAACAAGAAGAATACCGCTCACTAGGACCAATTATGGCAGACAGATCTTACATTTCCAAGTTCCTTATTCGCTGAATTACATAGGAGAAGAAATTAAATTCGAAAATCCGGAGTTTAAGAAATATGTCAAATCGTATTTGTTAAAAAAACCCATTTCTTTTCTTCAATAAGACATTGTTGCATTCATTAATTTTCGGTGTAATCAAGGTGTATATATATTATCAGAGTACGGTGTGCTATGTATCTGTAATCTGTGTGTGTGTGTGCGTGTTTGCAATTACATGAGTTTTGCAGAGTGCCGAGATGTGCACTTAGCGTTTCTTTTTCCCTTGAATTCTACTAAGTGTTGTCTAATCCCGTGCATATATGTTCACTTTTATGTGTTGAAATATTTATATGTTCAAATGTGTTTTTGTCATTGAGAGCTCTTTCCCTGTCTATCTTTTCTTTTTATTAAGTGTGCACTGAAATGCCGAATTGTGCTACCTGGGGCAGGAGCCTCTGTCAGGCTATGAGCCTTTAGCTCCTGCTCCTTTTTTCTCTGTTGTGAGAAAAAAAAATAAAATGAAATAAAGAAAGAATGATCTATGAGGTTATTGCATCACAGAACTTTTTTTCAGCAGGGTAAGGTCAATAAAACTGGGACAGTACATCGAACACGCTCGTCAGGTCATCTGCCTCCTCACAGAACTCCATAGACACGTCACCTCAGGTTGATTCCCCTTGACTACACAGTTTCTGCATTATACTTTCTATTTTGAACACTAATGCAAAAAGCCTTGTTCCCAATTTGCGGATTTTCTTTCCCTAATGTCTTACTCTCCACATATTATCGATGTCACAGAGTCATGGTTACAAAATGGTGTGCAAGAACTAAAGATGACCCCCCCCCCCCTTTGGCTTCTAGCTTGTTAAATGAGACAGGAGATTCGGCAGTAGTGGTGGCGTGACCCTCTTGTTTCATTGCAAACTTTGGTTTCTGTGCTCCCAAGCCCACTAGATATCGAGTCTTTGTGGTTGCAAGGCTCACTTAGACAACTCACCTTTGATAATCGGGGTTGTTTACCGTCCCCCTGGTTTTTGTATTGATGAGTTGCATAGTCTGTGTTGGCTATTACACGGTTGCAGGACTTCTTCGTCGCACGTTATTTGTAAGGGCGATTTTAAAGCACCTGGCATCGACTGGTCACATATATAAGTGAGCAGACATAAAGTGTCTGGTGGAAGGGAACTGGTACTGTTTTCTTAGTCTTCTGGCTTAAGTCGTTCGAGAATGCACTCGGCAGGCGGCAATTCTAGACGCAGTCTTTTTTGCCCCATCTCTAATAAACAAAGGTTATGAATGCGACGTGGTTGAGGGGCATCCAATCTCAAAGCTGTGTTAGTTTTACCTCCTTGCACCGTTCCGAAATCTTGTTTTGTGTAGTGCACATTCCGCAGATGATCTTGCGCAGATGAACTGGGCAGAGGGTCTTGCAATAACTGACATTGTGTGTGATTCCTTTGACGAGTTTCAGCAAATAAGTTCCAGTGGTGACGTCAGTAATTGAACAACTTTCTTTGAAAGGCTTGTCAAATGATGATTCAGTCGTTTCATTCCTTTAAAGACAAAGAATTCCTTGGATGAGAAGGGACATGAATTTATCACACCATACCTTTCGATTACGTCGATCATAACGTTCTGGCATTCCTTATTAAAAGGAATTCTGCAAAATATTTTTATTAGAAGGTTAATCTGCCGATATTAATGAAAACTAATCCCCATTAATTCCGGAAGTCTGCCCCCTGGGTCTACTTCAAGTACATTGATAATAAAAGATGTCGCAGTTTCTGAACCATACATAACAGCTTCTGCTTTTAACGACTACTTCCATTATGTATTCAGTGCAGACAATTCGTTAATTTCAGCTTTTGATTCTGAATTGCATTCTTCAATTTGGGTAGTGTCAGTGTCCACTGAATGTGTGCTCAAAGTTAAACTAAACTTCAATACCAAAAAATCTGGTGGCCTTGACGACATTCCTGCGGCATTTGTCGCTGGCTACTCTCTTTGGTCCAGCAGATACTTTGCAGTCATCTTTAGGAAATCTCTGACAACAGGCCCCCAAACTTCTTCGTGGAAACTTGCTAAGGTTCTCCGCCTATGGAAATCTGGTGATATGCAATTACTGTGCATCTAGAGGCCAATTTCTCTAACAGCGCATTTATGTAAAATACTGGAGCACGTTGTCTTTAAACGTATAAGGAATTTCTTGAAATTAATAATATACTAAGTGTTGTCCAGCATGGTTTTCGTCGTGACTCAGCAGTGTACCACAACTGACGTAATTCGTACATGACATCAGAAGTTCTGTCGAAGTAGGTGACCAGGCTTATGTACTTTTTATAGAATTCGCAAAAGCCTTCGATAGAGTTTCACACCCTAAACCAGTGCTCAAGCTGTCCGCTATACTAAAAAAAAAACTCGTGCCTGGTGAACTAGATATCGGACTTTCTTTCGCACCGCTCCCAGTGCGTCCGCTTGAACTCCACCAACTCATCTTCAGTCAATATTTTACCTGGGGTTACTCAAGGTTCTCTACTAGTTTAGTTTATGGGGTTTAACGTCCCAAAGCGACTCAGGTTATGCGAGACGCCGTAGTGAAGGACTCCGGAAATTTCGACCTCCTGGGGTGCTTTAACGGGCACTGGCAACACACAGTACACGGGTTTCTAGAATTTCGCCTACATAGAAATTCAAGCACCGCGGCCGGGATCGAACCCGCGTCTTTCGGGTCAGCAGGCGAGCACCATAACCATTGAGCAATCGCGGCGGCAGGGTTCTCTACTGGGTCCTCGTTTATTCCTCCTTTGCAGTAATGATCTGCCATTTCGCACTTCAGTAAAAAGGTGCCTTTATGCCGATGACTGAGTATATATCAACAATTAAATAATCAGCTCATCATGTTATCTGTAAAAATTCATTCTCTGATTTCTGCAACCAGTCGAAGACGTGGAGACTGAATGTTAACTTTTCGAAGACAGCCTGTACGTCATCTTCACGATGTTCGCGGCCTTCCTTCTTCGCATTTTCATATAACAGTCAACTTACACAGCGTTTACGAATACAAATATCTCGGTCTTCTGCAAACAAACGACATGTCACTGTCAAAACATATTGAGGTCATCTGCAATGAAGGCCATAAGAGACTACGATACTTAAACCGCACCTTGCAGGCTGCTTTTAACATATACAACACTTATTCACCATCCTGAAGTATGCTTGTGCAGTTGGGAATCTGTGCCAGCGAAGGCCGTGCGCTTTTTCGCAGGAGATTTGACATGGATTTTTGCAGTCTACTTTTCTTCACCAACTACGACTCACTACTCTTGCCGCACGTTATCTTGAATGCCGCAAATTCATGTGCACTTCAGTCAGTCCACCTTGTTTTTCTTCGCTAGATAAATATCTGACATTTTCAAAATCTTCATCTAAAAGCAGCAAGCCGTCCTAAACATGTTGTCCTTTTACGCCAGCACTAACTTCTTTAAGCAAAGATTTTTTCCCTCATGCCATTGAAGTGTTGAAATCCTTAGCAGGCAACATAGGTACATTATCATTAGAAGAATTCTTACTAGCCTGTTCCTAATGTTCTATCATTGCTTTTTTTACTTCTTTGTATCGTTATTTATAATGTTTTTTTCATTGAATTCAACATGACTCCTCCAATAACATCGCTGAGACTGTAGTATGTACAAATGAATAAGCAAAAAAAAGCAGGGCGGCGGGATTTTCAACATTTTTCTAATGCAGTGCTGTCATTGCCCCGCAGAGGGTTCGGAAGGCTTAGCGGCGAAAGAAGCAGTGGTTCCTGTTGGTGTAATTTGTTCGCACACGCTTCATTATAGCTTGGGCGCGGAGCATGACGGGCAAGGACCTGCGACCATAGGACATCCAGGTGCCCTGAGCTGCCCATGGGACGACGGGTACATCGTCGGTACATCGACGGGTAGATAAAGGGATGCAACGTTATAATCAATAGTTCAAAACTGAGAAGGAGTCACTGGGTAGTTTTCACGGTCATGCACCACGCTATATTTGACAAAAAACCAGAGCAAAAAGTTGAAAACACCCCTGATGGTAGTTTGGAATGGCAGTGTTTGCTTCCATATTCACTTCATTAAGGCTTGGCTTTTGAATATGACTGAGGAAAAATGTAGCCTCATGAGCTCCATCAAGAGCTCAGGGTTGACACTATGTTCTATCACAGTTCCTTGTTCATGAAACTCATAATCTGCTGCAATACATTGCGAGGACCTCACTGAAAAATGCCTGTGAGAATTAGGCCTAAGCGGGGGCTGTAACGGGGTGGCGACACAAACAAAGGAAAGTTAGGTATGGTTAGAGCACTGGAGGCTTCACAGGAGCAATTCAATTATGTACCGCACTGTAGCGGAAAACGGCGCCAAGCCGATATCTTGTACCGCGGCAGGCGCCCGTGAAGGAGCAGAAGTGAACGAAGATCCAGCGACGATGGTAACCAAGGGGTCTTCATTCACCGCCATTACCAGACGACTGACCAGAAGCAGACGAGACGCTAGGTGGCGGGGCGGATTACACAAAATGGTGTTTTTTACTCCATTTCGGCACTGGTGGAGTATTTGGCACAATTACCTCCCTTTCTAGACTGGAGTAAATGCTGGTAAACCCTCATTTTAACTCCATTATTCCCTCATGGGAGTAAAATGGAGGACAGTCCACCTTTTTACTCCCCACTCATGTAGTAAATGTTTTCACAAATGGAGTAAAAAGGGTGGCCGCGACCATTTTTACTCCCTTTTGGGTATATTTTTGTTTACAGTGTATCGTCAGCCACCGTAAACGTACCGAGAGCATTATCTCTCAACCGATTACTATCGTTTCGTGCCACTGACATCAGACCACGCCATGCGTTCCGTCATTCGCGTTGTCTGTGGGCGGCTCTACAACGCGACCAATGCGCCAGTGGCTTTTCGAATCTGAGCCGGAGCGCGAGATCCGTCTGCACGACGGCGCGTGCGCTCCCTCGAGCTGCTTACAACGGCAGTCGTAAACAGCACACGCAAGTCAACAATAACAAAATGAAATCCGTGCTTCTTAGGGTTACTTACACGCTGAAAAATACGGTACCTGTACGGACAGGACTTTGAACCCAGAAAAATCAGAAAGCGGTTTAGCAACGGTCAGGAAACGAGCCATTACTATGAAGCGTGAACCTCACTTGATTAGCCGCGTGCTTAGGAAATAAAATACAGCATATACCGCTGGTAATGACTGCCCGAAAGTTGAATGAAGCGCAGGAACCGTAATTTTGTAGTGAAATCGCAGTTCCACGCGCGTTCAGTTGGTTTACAACGAGGTAGGCGTCAACACAGTTGTGGGTGCAAACGTACTTGATCTCGAAGCGGCGGGAGAACAGCTGCTTTTACATTTCGAACACTGCAGAAGAATGAAATAGTCTATTGGACAAAAACATCGGCTTACCACATCTGGACTTGAGCTGAGCGCTCTCCTCGCGAAGCTCCTGAGCAGACTTCATGCCCGCGCTGCGCAAACACCGACTTTGTACTGGCTTGACGAGCGGATTGCGACTGGAGCGGGATGCTGGGCGGACGATGTCTCATGGTTGAGTAACCCGCGAAATGGTTGAGGGGCGTTATTGAACTGAACGCAAGTAATCACGGAAAAATAGTGTGCCAGCTACTTCGGGTTCCACTTTTCGCCCACTCACTACAGTCGCCACGCGTAGTGGCATCGTTTATTCACTCATTTCTTTGTGCTGTGACATGGTTCATTGTATAGCATCGTAAGATCAGCGCGTGCTGCTTATGTGCGTGCCCTGAACGCCCACCTATATCACGCCCTCCTCCCGGCTCCTCTAGTGCCCTGGTGGCTGAAGTAGACACGGCAAGAGAGACGGGGGCCTGTCTCTCCTGTAACATTCATCCGCAGTGCTTCTTGTCAGCGTTTGAGTGAGCGATCTGTTTTTGCTCCCCTGAGTGCGCTCATCATGACCGCCGGGCGTTGCGAGTGCGCCCGGACCACACTCTCCACTGGCATGCTCCCCGGACACGTTATAATGACGCTGACAACTGCGGAGTCCGGATGTTCGAAAGCATTCCCGATGCAACATCCCCATTTCGCGCGAGTCACTGTGAGCCTTCGAGCACTTCCCGCATGATTGTTGATATCGGAAGCTGCACAAAGGAGACGCAATCTGATCAACTTTACTGCTTTGAGAGGGAGGGAGCGATTGTGATGTGCAAAGCCACGACAGAACACGCTTATCTTTCGGGACTGTGGATTTCTCCGGTCAGGGCACGCACATACGCAGCACGCGCTGATCTTACGATGCTGTACAATGAACCGTGTCACAGCACAAAGAAATGAGTGAATAAACGATGCCACCACGCGTGGCGACTGCAGTGAGTGGGCGAAAAGTGGAACCGGAAGTAGCTGGCAGACCATTGTCCCGTGATTACTTGCGTTCACTTCAATGACGCCCCTCAACCATTTCGCGCGTTACTCATCCATGAGACATCGTCCGCCCAGCATCCCGCTCCAGTCGCAATCCGCTCGTCAAGCCAGTGCAAAGTCGGTGTTTGTGCAGCGCGGGCATGAAGTCTGCTGAGGAGCTTCGCGAGGGGAACGCTCAGCTCAAGTCCAGATGTGGTAAGCCGATGTTTCTGCCCCAATAGACTATTTCATTCTTATGCAGTGTTCGAAAGATAAAAGCAGCTGTTCTCCCGCCGCTTCGAGATCAAGTACGTTTGAACCCACAACCTTGTTGTAAACCAACTGAACGCGCGTGGAACTGCGATTTCACTACAAAATTACGGTTCCTGCGCTGTCCTGGTGCAGTCATTACCAGTGGTATATGCTGCATTGTATTTCCTAAGCACGCGGCTAATCAATAGAGGTTCACGCCTGAAAGTAATGGCTCGTGTCCTGACCGTTCCTAAACCGCTTTCTGATTTTTCGGGGTTCAAAGTCCTGTCCATAGAGGTACCGCATTTCTTCAGCGTGTAAGCGGCCCTAAGAAGCACGGATTTCATTTTGGTATTGTTGACTTGCGTGTGCTGTTTACGACTGCCGTCGTAAGCAGCTCGAGGGAGCGCGCACGCCGTCATGCAGACGGATCTCGCGCTCCGGTTCCGGTTCGAAAAGCCGCTGGCGCATTGGTTGCGTGGTACAGCCGCCCACAGACTTAACGCGAGTGACGGAACGCATGCCCTGGTCTGATGTCAGCGGCACGAGGTGATAGTAATCGGGTGCGAGATAATGCTCTTGGTATGTTTACGGTAGCGGTTTACGGTATGTTTACGGCGAACCGCGGCAGCTTAGCGCGCATTTTTGGTACCCGCGAAAAGAAAACTGCAAAGAGCGTTGCGGGGCCGTGGAGGCAGCGTCGGCGAGCAAAAAACCGCAGAAACGCCCCCGCGACGAACGCGCTGTGCAAGCGGCGATCAGGCAGGATCGAAAAAGCAGTCAAAGCGAGCTGCGCACCAGCTGACGTCAGCCACCATAAACATAGAGAGCATTATCCCGCACCGATGACTATCGTTCTGGGGCGCTGACGGCAGTCCGGGCCACGCATTTCTTCATTAGTGTTCAGTCTGTGGGTGACTGTACGTATAACTTTTCCTTTTGGAACTCACGATGACGTCCTATCAGACCGCGGCAGTCAATCTTGCGCAAAGTTACTGTCGTGTTTGCCGTAGCTAGCTTGAATTTTCAGTTGTCGCTGGAGATTACTTTAAGCCACCTTCACGCAAGCTCAGTGAGCCCCTGCGCGTGAAAGATGACTTCTTAGAGCGAATGGCAAGCTGAAGTAGGAGGGACGCAATGACGGGTTATTTCCCGACCCCCGGGGCCATCTTTCTGTGGGAAAGCTTGGCCCTTTCACATTTTCTGCACCTTTATCACCTTAATTAGTGTAGAAAAATTCGCAGCACAAATGAAGCGAAGACATGGTGGTGGGGGTTACAACTTTACTGCCACAAAAGGGAAGGGATTAGTTAGAGCTGAGGCGAGTACAGGGTGACCTCTTGACCTCGCGTGATGAGGGCTACTTGGGTTGTTTTTCTTGAACTGACCGAGAACCTGCCCCATTCCTCCGCTAAGGAAGCTGGCAGAAGTGTCGCCAGAGGGGGTTTGCTAGCGCATTCCAATAAAATCTCTTGGGTGGAGTGCGTCGCGTCACCGCAGTGCGGGCATGCAGGGTCGTATTCACCGTTTGTGACTAGACATCATCGGTAGACATCATCTGAATGTCGTGGCTTGCGCACTGTCCTGGTGGAGGTGAGGGGCGTGATACGTGCATCTTTGCTCGTGATAAGAGTCTGTAACCTCCGCATACGAGCGAGGCGCCTCGGCGGTTGGTTAAACCTTGGACTAGACGGTCGACCCCTCGTTTCAAGAGTTACCTGCGTGAGCCGAAACCCATACGGGATTGATGTTGTGATTTAGAGCCCGGTTGCGCAGAATTCGCATCGCAGTTTTTGGCGAAATTTTGAAAGGCGCCCTTAGTCGCTTAGAATAGTTTTGGTGCGGGGATCCGCGACGGCCAGTGCGAGAGCTACTTCCTCTGTCTCGCGTACAGAGCCAGCGTGAAAGGTTGTGGCGATAACGGGGGCTGACGTTGAAGTGGTCATACATGCCACGTATGATCCGCCTTTGATGTGTTGAGCTGCGTCCACGACACTGTTCGTGGTTCCTTCTCGTACTGTTTCACAAGATCCTGCGCCCTTGCTTTCCTGCGGGCGCCGTGTTTGTCTGGCAGCATGTTCTTCCCTAGTGGTTTAACAACTAGTCTACTGGTAATGTCGGCTGATAAATGTGATGTTGCATATACCTCCTTAGCAGGGTAGATGTGGAGGTGTCAATAATTACGCTTCTGCAGCAGTGCGCGACAATCGGCTCACTTGTGCCGTCTTATGGGCTTCTATTAGCTCAGCGAGCGTGTTAAAAATTCCCAACTACAGCAGTTGATCTGAGATGGCGTATGCCGGCAGGCCAAGGCCCACTTGGTACGCTGTTATAATGATGCTATTAAGTGTGTCTTCGTCCCTGCAATGCAGATGATAGTACGGACAGGCGTACGTGATTCGACTTATCATGAATGGTTGCATGATCCTGCATAGGTAGGCTTTTCTCATGCCCCTGCGACAGATGGCAATGCGCCTCACCAGCCCGCGTATGTGGTGCGCCGTGACGCGTAGATGGCGGATCGCTTACGTGTTGAGAGTATTCTTCTTAATAAACATAGGAAGAACCCTGACCGTGGCTACCGGAGGTGTTGGATGGTTCTCAATGGGCAACTCGATGGGTTCCCGAGTGTCGGGTCCTGCCTGTGAGGCTTGTTTCTTCTTGATAACGAAGAGTTCGGGTTTAGCCGGTGAACACGCAAGGCCGTTGCCCTGCAGGAAAGAGTGTACCGTGTCGATAGATCGTTGTAATGACTCTGCAATCTCTCCATTGGATCTGGAGTTGGTCCATACGGTGTTGTCGGTGCGTTTAGAATGATGTATATGTGGGATAGCATCTAACAGACGCGGGATGCCACTCATAGTAAGGTTGAAGAGAAACGGTGAAAGTACAGCGCTGTGCGGAGTTCCTCTGGTGTCGAGTGTAATTCTGTTGTTACTTTTATTGCGACAGCAATACTACTTGCACTTTCAGCCCGTCGCGTAGCGAGGCCGGTAGCTACCAAATTAGCATATTGGATTGGATACTAGTTCCACTTTCAGCCCGTCGCGTAGCGAGGCCGGTAGCTACCATATTATCATATTGGATTGGATTGTATAACCGATGCATCACCGCAAGTCTAGCCACAAGCACCACCACCAGCTACACTACCAGCTGAACCATGGCGTAGCTACAGCTATTATTGCGAAAGCAATACTACTTGCACTTTCAGCCCGTCGCGTAGCGAGGCCGGTAGCTACCAAATGAACATATTGGATTGGATTGGATTGCATTGGTTTGGATACTAGTTGCACTTTCAGCCCGTCGCGTAGCGAGGCCGGTAGCTACCATATTATCATATTGGATTGGATTTCAATGGATTGGATTGGATTGTATAACCGATGCATCACCACAAGTCTAACCACAAGCACCACCACCAGTTACACTACCAGCTGAACCATGGCGTAGCTACGGATATTGCTTTCGCAATTACCGGGCTTAACCAAGCTAAGCCACAGCCATTTTTTTTTCCCCGAAATGCAGCGTAGCCGCGCGCTGGTTGAGAAAGGTGGCGATGTAATTGTACGTCCGTTTTCCTACCTTCATCAGCGACAGGTGAGAGGATGGAAGCGTGTGGCATTGTCAAAGGCCTTACTCACATCGAGTCCCAGGATGATACGCGTGGCTCTTATGCGATTTAGATCTAGAATGTCTTGTTGTGGCTGCCACATGATATCCTGAGTCCGCAGGCCTGCTCGAAACCCAATCACGGACGGGGGAAACGTGTCTTCTGCGTCGGCGTGCATTTGGAGCCTGTTTAAGACAATACGCTCCATTACCTTTCCTAGACATGACGTTAGCGAAATTGGGCAGAGGTTCCCAATCCCGAGTCTTTTTCCCGGTTTTGGAATTAAAATGATTTTAGCGTGCTTCCACTCGTTGGGGGTGCTGCCTTCTGTCCAACATCTGTTGAAGAGGTCCGTAAGGTCCTTTACTGATTTAAGCCGCCGCGGTCACAGCCCTGCCCCGCCGCGGTCACAGGCCACAGCCCTGCGCGCCCGCGAGTTTCGCGGCGCAGTTTCCGCTTTTAATTGAACCTGCTACGTTGCATTTCTCTTTGTATTTACTCCGACTTTGCGCCGCCGCTGTGGCTCAGTGGTTATGGTGCTCGGCTGCTGACCCAAAAGACGCGGGTTCGATCCCGGCCGCGGCGGCTAGAATTTCTTTGGAGGAGAAATTCTAGAGGCCCGTGTACTGTGCGATGTCAGTGCACGTTAAAGAACCCCAGGTGGTCGAAATTTCCGGAGCCCTCCACTACGGCGTCTTTCATAGCCTTAGTCGCTTTGGGACGTAAAACCCCATAAACCACAAACCACCACCTTTACTGATTTGTCCTCTACGTTGCGCAACATCTTATTGGTAATGCGATCGTCCCCGCCTGCTGAGGTGGTGTTAATATGATGGCTGTGGCTAGAGTTCCGTCCAGACGGAACTACAATTTGCGCTAGAGTTCCGTCCGGACGGAACTACAATTTGTGCTAGAGTTCTCTCTAGACGGAACTACAAATTGTGCTAAAGTTCCGTCCAGACGGAACTGCATGTACCGATGGGGTTCCGTCCAGACGGAACAGCACCTGACACCACACAATTCCGTCGAGCATTATCTGCCACAAGAGTTATGTCAAGACGGAATTAAAGCTGGCGTTAGGGATTGGGAAACCAGTTTGTTTGAAGACTTTTGCATGTCCATTTAAAAAAAATGGCTGAGGCTTAGCTAAGGTTAAGCCTAGTCAGATGCGAAGCATATTGATGGCTAGGCTTGGTAAAGTTCCTCGCTTGGTTCTTCAGTTGTTGTAGAACGTTGTCGCCGAGCCGCATATTGAGCACGCCGCTTAGCCAGACGTTCATCCCGCTCTTCATCGGTCTCTGTGGCACGCTGAAGCTTTCGCTTCTCGTTCAAATTAGCCCTGCTTCTAGGCGGCATCCCAACACCTGGCCGCCTCGTAAGTGCCCGGAGAGCGAGGCAAGCTCAGCTTTATACCGCTGCTGTAGCGTCACGTGGTCAGCTGTAGCGCCTCTGATGTGGAGCCTCCACCACCGCGGCCGACCGCGCGAGCCGGCAGCCCATCTCTCCTCTGCTGTGACGTCATGTTGTCACGTGGTGTCACGTAGTCACGCTAAAGGTCAATGGTAGCTCTACCGCCGCGCTCGACGGGCTGTAGTGTAGCTCTAGTAATATGCTTCGCATAAAAAGTGGTAATCCGGTTCCGCCTAATGTGTGACAGGATATTCTGCTGCTTCATTTTAATTTCCAAGCAGTCAGTGAGAAATGGCAATAGAACGAGTTTTGGCTTGGGCTTGTTGGTGCGCTTACATAATGCTTGTTGACCGTTTGTGTACGTCTTAGTCTTTTTCGTGCTACGTCATCTTGCAGCACAAATAGCGGCAGGGCTTCACATCACTTCGCGAAAAGTTTCTGCGCTCTGCTTCTAACAGTGTCATTTTCCACATCCTGCATGCATGCACGGAAATTGTACCTTCGAGGATGTAACTAAACGCAGTGCACGGACGGATATTTTGGTGCCGTATACATGTGTAGACAGAACATCTGGACACAGCTTGGTCAACTGGTTATTCCAGAGGCAAAGAGATGCTTTATGTGGGTAGAAATCACCCGTTTTTTATTGTATGCACAGTACGGACATCAGACAGTTTTAGTTTTACGTACGTAGAACCTTCACGCACGTACACGTGAGCAGTTTACGTAGCGTACGCTCGTATTGCTTCGTACAGTGTTACCTACACGTACTGTGCGGGATGCAAACTGTGTAGATCTGCCATAGAACCTAAAAAATGCGCTAGCATGTTGTGCCGCGCCTTCTAGTACAGGTAAAGAAAGAAAACTAATTTTGTTTAGTCGAGCTGCTGGGAGCGGAGCCAGGCCAAACCACAGTGCGGGCGCTAAATACTTTCCCCCTTTCTTCTGACAAACTTTGAGCGATATCATTCCACCCAACTGTATCTTGCATGTTATCTTCAAAAGGATTGCATTCCTTCACGTTCCGCAGCATATTTAAATCATCGCTTTTCGAGAAGTGAAGGCGCACTGGTGTCCCACTCATGTTGACGACGTGTGCGTATGGAGCCAAAACGTGCACCGTTTTGCTTTTCCCGCTGACTGTGCCGAGGGTTTCGCGATATCCCGCGAGACTTCAAGCTTCGCGTGGTCTAGCGAGACCGTCGGCACACTCGTTGCTATGACGACCACAAACGCTTCTCCGCCAGATTTAGGAGCTGCTAAAACGGGTTTCTACCTGAAAAACAAAAGCTAGTTCTCACCTAAAACGTCATGCAATAGGAAGAATAGACCAACTGAAGGCAAATACGGCAGTTTACAGCACGATATCACGTCGAGGGGTTAGCGACGAAGCTGTTATCGTTGTGAAGCGGGAGGGCAGGGCGCCGCCATCTTGCCAACGCCACGTACGCAAGCAACGTGAAGACCGCAACGCAGAAGATCCGAATCTTATGCACGTACGTCCGTGCAACCTACGCAGACACTTCACGTTCTGCGCATGCGCACTGGTGACCCGTAAGCTCGCTACTTACGTGAAGCTTCTACGTACGCGAAACTAAAACTGTCTATTGTATGGACGGAACTCTAGCTGCAGTAAATATTGCGTGTGGACGGAACTGCAGCAGCAGCAAATGTTCCGTCTGGGCGGAACGCTAGACACTCCGTAATATGATTATCCGACCCTGAACACCCATCTAACATGGATATATCCTGGGAGGCGTTTACTTGCTGATTTTTTAATGTGTTCATGAGCACTTCATGGCTGCCCTGGCAAGCTTGCGCGATCCTCTGTGGGGTCTTTTGAGATTCCGTCTTAGTTTTCGTAGCATCAGAGTAAATGCTTGAGCAGAAACCATGTGTTCTTATTGCCTAGTTGCCCATTAAGGCGGTCGCATGTCTGATGCCACTGCTCTCGGCTAAGCTCTCACGTGTATGCCTCGATATCCTTTTCAAGTCGGGTTAGTCGAGTTTTTAAGCGCCGGTTAGGCTTATTTTTGCGCCATCGAGCGTGTATACTGCGTTGTGCTTCCATCATGTGTGCTAGCTTAGCGTCTGGAAGGGGACCGTTTTCCTCCTGCGTCACAGTTTTCGAGGTGTTGGCGGCGTCTTGAAGCAGACACTCCGTCCACTGTCGTAGATCTACTAGCCCCTCCGTCGGTCTTTGCGAGCGAACATATCTTAAGGCGTCCCAATTCTCGTGCTTCACTTCCCGGTTACGCATTCTGCAGTGCGTTGCTTGGAAAGTGGTACACCGCACATAGTGGTCGCTTCCTGTGGTGACGATGAGATTCTCCCATGTCACATCGGGGATATTTTTTGTAAAGGCAAGGTCGGGGCACGTGTCCTTGGGTTGCACTGTTACCAATCCGCGTAGGTTTTTCACGGTCGATAAGTGAGGCGTGCGCTTGCGCCTGAGCAGTCTCCCAGATTTCAGTTACCTTTCTACTGCTAGTTGGGTAGCCCCATTCTGCATGGGGCGCGTTAATGTCTCCGACTGTCAGCAACATTCCATCTCACGCTGCTGCATGCGCCTTGCGGAGGCAAAAGAGCGGGAGCAAACAAAGCAGGATGGCACTGCACTTTCAACTTAGGGAAAACACCACGTCCCATGGATATCAGAATCGGAGCCAAATATCCAAACACTTTTTAATACTTGTGAGGGATGTCCGTAATAAGTTCTTGTTATAGATGTCCCGTCGTGTTATAATAATCTTAGCTTGTTTATTTCCATCAATGATGGGGGAGACTGCGGATAAAAGCCGCTTGACAACAAGCGACTTGACTAAAGCCCGCATGATGACCGGTGGATATCCCGTTCGGTTGATATCAAGGACATCTGCTTCAATCACGACCCATGATGCTTGCATAGTTCTCTACAAAGATAGCACAGTGGACCTTTCAGTTTTTTTTCTGATAGAAGATATCTTCAACGTAGTCCGTTCATTTTCATTTCTTGTTTGTGTAATCAGGTTCACGTTTGAATGCAATATTGCTTGACGAGTGGAAGCCACTCGCTCCAAAAGGAATCTTGGACCTGGAGCATATAAACACGAGGAAATTCTTCGTTCTGTGGATGCATGCTCAATATGTTGGTGCTGCATCGCTTCTGCCTGTAGCATTTCTATAGCTGGAGCATATAAACACGAGGAAATTCTTCGTTCTGTGGATGCATGCTCAATATGTTGGGGCTGCATGGCTTCTGGCTGTAGCATTTCTATAGCCAGATTTGTGTGTCGCATAGCTTCTTTTTCAACATGTAGGCCGTGACAGCGCCTAATGCTATACAGTTTTTACCGCTAAAACTGTCAGCAGCGGGCCAGGGAACTACACCATTGTAATCTGTTGTAGACTTCGGGTCTAAACCACAGAAAATGCAAATGATTCTGGGAGTGTTTTTTTTTCGTGGGCAGAGCAAGTTCTTTCCTATAGGGCCTGCAAAAATACATAAGAGAATTTAGATTATTTGACTAATATTGTCACCCAGCAAGGGCCCCTTTTCAAACGAGGTGTTGGTGCTTGGCGCCACCACGGACCCTTAGCCCCCATACCGAAGCTGTCATCCGTACCGTGGCGATAGGTTGAAAGGTGGAGGTAAGAAACCGTGAACGGTGGCGGTCGAGGAAGTGGTCAATCCTTGGCCGATGGGCTCCTCGTTTGTCTACCAGGCGGGGAGTCCCGGGACATTCCTCTGTGTATAAGGGTGAATCAGAGGCGACAAAGTATGAGGAACCCTTAGCCAGTACATGCTGTATGGAAAAATTTGCAAAAAAATCTGATCGGCCCCCAAAAAGGGGTCGCACCGATGCGAAAAAATTGATGCCACAGAAACAAGAAACGTTTCCAAAGTTTTTCATGATTCACTCAAATACAGATGAACCTGTAACCAACTTGTCTGCATTTGTGATCGCCAACACCCTAAAAAGGTGTGTAGGCAAAGATTACAAAGCAAAAAAGCAGCGAACCGGAGATCTCCTTGTAGAAATTAACACAAAAGAACAGAGCACTAAACTGATGTCATTACAGAATCTCGGAGAATTGAGTGTACAGGTAACCCCGCACCGCAACCTCAACCACTCAAAGGGCGTCATATCCGAACATGAACTCCTGCAGAGTACCGATGCGGAAATGGAAGAACTATCTGAGCAAGGAGTAATAGCAGCCCGACGAATAACCATCCGGAGAAACAATGCTGAAATCAAGACAAAACACATTGTCCTCACTTTCAATAGCACAACTCTGCCTGATTCCATCCACGCCGCATACCTCCATTGTAAAATCCGCCCATACATACCGAATCCGAGACGATGTTTCAAGTGCCATCGCTTTGGACACAGCATGTTGGCTTGCCGAGGTAAACCCGCTTGTGTCACATGCGCAGAAGACGCACATACAGAGGAAAGATGCGAACGCACACCGGAATGCATCAACTGCAATGGCGCACATGGCGCGTACTCCAGGTCGTGCCCAGTCTGGAAAACAGAAAAACAAATTATAACTTTGAAGACCACAGAAATCCTGTCCTACCTAGAGGCAAAAAAACGCGTCTCTTTCCAACAGAAAGGGACATACTCTGAAGTGGTGACGCGGGGACCACCGCCGCCTTCAGTTTCTGTGGGCACACAGGTCGATACGGTGGACCTGGTGTCGACACCCAAGTCCCCACCACAGAAGTCGGTGGTACAGTTCACAGGGCTTAAAATTTCGCGAGAAGACCACGCGATCCTCGCAGGGGGCCCTCACGCCACACTTTCAGCAGCGGCATCCTCGGCGACAGACACCCAGAACAGCTCTGCTGAACTGGACCTGCCGCCCCACCCCTCTAAGAAGGCAACTGCTGGCTCAAGAGACTCTGCCGCTGGAGCAGGGCCTTGTTCAGCGGTGCCAGAAAAAAAGACGAATGCGAAGGCCACGGGCCAACGCAACCAAGAAGCATCCTCCACGTCCACCGTGGAGAAGATGGATGTCAGCGAAAGTCCGCTGACATCTAAAACACACGCATCCGCGGATTCTCCGCGGAAATCCGGCGCCACGAAAGTGGCGATGGATACAACTCCTGGTTCGCCACCGCTGCAGCGGCGGCGAGACTCCCTAGAGAAAAAAGGGAAACCACGAATCACTGCTCCTGAAAATAAGTAACTTTCCCCAATCCCCAACTTATCACAATGGCGTATCAAATACAGTGGAACTGTAGAGGTCTACACAGAAACTAGACAGACATACCCGATATGCTCAAAACAATGGCACCTACAGCTGTGTGCCTGCAAGAAACGAACCTTGGGCCACAGCACAAACATCTTCAAAAAATATAATATTTTCCGGAAAGACCGAGTACAAGCTAGCCGACTCTCAGGAGGCGTCGCTATCATTACGCAAAGCGATGTCCCTGCAAGAGAGGTATCATTAAAGACGAATTTAGAAGCGGTCGCAGTAAACATCATTAGCCATAAAACAATAACAATATGTTCTGTGTACATACCACCACACAACACAATTACCATGCATACCTAGAAAAACTTTTGGGACAGTTGCCTGAGCCATATGTCATAATTGGGGATTTTAACGCACACTCCTCATTCTGGAGAAGTGAGCATACTGATTCCAGGGGTCAGCTCGTCGAGGATTTTATTCTTTCGAATAGCATATGTTTAATGAACACAGGAAAAGCAACGTACTGCTGCCCCAGCTCTGGAAAAATGACCTGCCTAGATTTAGCGTTTGCATCACCATCGGTTTTTAATCATTTTATTTGGGATGTTTTAGACGACCCTCGGGGAAGTGATCACTTACCTACCGTTTTAAAGCTAACATCAGCTACATCCATCCTCCCTACTAAGCCACGGCGATGGAAAATTCAGCTCGCCGATGGGGCACTTTTCAGAACGAAGGCCACACTAGAAAAAGAATATGCCGAAACCATTACGATAGAAGAAATAAATGAAATTTTTGGCATGCTTAACATCTGCAGCAATAGAAGCAATCCCACAAACATCTGAAATTGCACGAAAAACACAAAGTTTGGTGGTCAAATGAATGTCCATTAGCTAAAAAGCATCAAAACAAGGCTTGGGGCAACCTTCGCAGATATCCCACTGCAGGGAACTTGCTCACCTTCAAAACGGCTAGAGCCAAAGCACGATACATTAGACGCAACGCAGAAAGGGCATCATGGCAACAGTACATATCCTCCATAAACAGCTCAATATCATCAAAGAAAATGTGGGAGCAAGTGCGGAAATTCACAGGAAATTTTACTCCATTCACATTTCCAATGCTAACAACACCCGGTACTCAAACAACATTAGAACAGCAGGCCAACATATTGGGTGAGCATTTCTCTACAGTTTCAAGCTCATCCAACTACACACACTCCTTTCAAAAGCACAAAACAATAGTAGAAAAACAAGAACTTCCCTTCAGAACATGCATACATGAAGACTACAATCAGCCTATTACAATGCAGGAACTAAACGCAGAACTAATATCCGGTAAAAAGACAGCACCAGGCCCAGACAATATACATTATGCCATGCTTGCTCACCTCTCGGAGACTGCCATAGAGGCACTCTTAAAATTTTTCAATAAGATATGGATGAGTTGAGAAATCCCCCATGCATGGAAAGAAGCAATAATAGTACCCTTCCTAAAACCTGGCAAACCACCAACTAGTCCCACCAGTTACAGGCCAATAGCACTCACTAGCTGCGTAGCAAAATCATTCGAAAGCATTCTAAACATCAGACTAACCTTCATACTTCAGTCCCAGCAACTTTTAGATATACACCAGTGCGGTTTTAAAAAGACATGTTCCACAACCGATCACCTTGTACGCTTTGAGAACACAGTTCCGGAAGCGTTCATCCACAACCAACACTGCATCGGGGTCTTCTTCGACCTGGAGAAGGCTTACGATACCACGTGGAGGTTCGGTATCCTCCGTCACCTAGCGGACATAGGTATCCGCGGCAGGATGCTGAGCTGTTTGTGCGACTTCCTGACCAATCGAACGTTCAGAGTCCGCCTAGGCGCAACCTTCTCAAAGACTTTTATCCAAGAAACTGGTGTGCCCCAAGGGTGCATCCTCAGCACGACCTTATTTGTCATCACAATGAACTCCATAGGAAAAGTAATCCCAAAATCCATAATGTACGCAGTTTACGTAGAAGACCTCCAAATAGCATGCACGTCTTCCAGCATGCCTACCTGTGAGCAGCAAATACAAATAACAATAAATAAACTGGCTACCTGGGCAGATAGAAACGGATTTAGATTTTCCCCTCAGAAAACAGTAGCGGTTCTGTTCTCTTTGAGACGAGGCCTACAGGCCGGCCCCACACTATATTTAAACCAAACCCCATTACCGTTCAAACAAGAGCACGAATTTCTAGGGATAACTTTCGATAAAAAACTCACTTTCTTGCCACATATAAACAGCTTAAAAAAAAAAGCTTCCCAGGCCCTCAATGTGCTGAAAATACTATCAAGAAAACGCTGGGGGCCTGATAAGGCTACCCTGTTACATATATATCGTTCTCTGCTTCGCTGTAAGTTAGACTATGGGTCCATAGTATATGGCTCAGCAAGACCGTCGTATATAAAACGACTGGATCCTGTCCACAATCCTGGTTTAAGGTTGTCTTCCGGTGCTTACAGAACTTCCCCAATAGCAAGTCTGTATGTGGAAACTAATGAACCTTCCTTAGAAGATCGAAGAACTGCACTAACTTGTACTTACATCCTCAAAATCCTTTCTCAGCCCAAACATCTCTGTTACCCAATTGTCACGAAATGCCCATCCCGAATACTCTTCAACAACAAGCCCCATGCGATTAGGCCGTTGCTCTTGCGCTTCGAAGAAAAATGTCAAGCTCTGAACATACTAAATGAAATAAAAAATATTGCCCCAAGACACGAAGCGCTGCCACCGTGGTACACTCTCCCCACTGTGTGTGACGTCACACTAACACGCCTCAGGAAAACCTGTACACCACACGACCATATAATACAAGAATATCTAGCACTACAACAAAAATACAGAAATTATACTGAATTTTATACTGATGGGTCCAAAACTCATGCTCATGTAGGAAGCGCAGTAACACAAGGAAAAAATAAAAATGCAGTACGACTGCCCTCATGTGCTACAGTGTTCACCGCTGAGTGTTATGCCATTTGTGTTGCGGTACAGAGAATAACAAATGAGAACATCAAAAACAGCATCATTTATACAGATTCACTGAGCGTCCTTACAGCATTAAACTCCAAAAATGCCTCGGAGCCACTGATAGGGAGCATCATACACAGTATATAAAAGGCACAGCACAAAAACATGTTATAAAATTCCGCTGGGTTCCCAGTCACGTTGGTACAATGGGACACGTTGGGACAATAAGAGAGCCGACATGTGTGCTGCACAAGCCAGAACCATGGAAATAAAACATGTGAATTTGCCTCCTAGGGATTACATGAAGTTAGTACGTAGAAAACTAAGAGCCAAATGGCAAGCTTCCTGGGAAAATGAAGGAAACAACATGCTGCATACTGTAAAGCCCATTTTAAAAGAATGGAAATCAAGCCGCCATAAAGAGCGTTTTATAGAAGTAATTTTATGTCGTTTACGCATAGGTCACACACATCACACATAGCTTCTTATTAACAAAAAAAGCCAAACCTGTGTGTGAAATGTGTGGTGAGGACCTCACGGTAATTCACATTTTAATTTCTTGTTCGCATCGCGAAGAACTTAGAAAAAATTTTACGGTATTTTACAATGCACACATTCCATTTTATCCTGCATTGCTTTTAGGCGAGCAAACACTTGTCGAGTTTTGGCTTTTTCGTAAGTTTCTAAAGAAAGCTAATGTTTTAAATCTATTATAATGTAACCTCTATACACTTAACATAACATCATGTAACCTTGTGTTTGGCGCATGATAGCCATAGTCGCTTATGCGCCATAAACCCCATATAACTAACTAATATTGTCACGGGTCGTTCAAGCGACGCGGATTGTGGGGACACTAGAGGACCAGGACTACAGGAGAGCAGGCGCCAGATACAGTTCAAGCGGTCGCGGCCGGGCTCACGAGCGATTTCCCAGCGAGCTTCTTCCTCTTTGCCGGCGATCGGCTCCCCGCTGGTTGAAGATGACGTTAAGTGGAAAATAACACACATGACATTGCTCTCCTCCCGAAAGGCGCATCGTCCCGATGCGCAGAGAAGCAAAATTAACGCTGAAAAACGCGTAAGGCGCGAAGAGTTAGGCCACGTGCTCCGAGCGGTCACAGTACGGTTTGAGGCGAGCGACGTGAACAACCTCGGAGGCAGGCGGGCGGCGGGACGCACGCGTTACTATCGGCAGCACTTCGTAATTTAACTCGCCTATACGGCCAATCACTTCGTACGGGCCAAAGTATCTTTTGAGTAGCTTCTCGCTAAGGCCACGGCGTCGAATTGGAGTCCACACCCACACGCGATCACCAGGATTGAATTGAACATCCCGATGGCCTTGGTTGTATTGCCGAGCATCGACTTGCTGGCGGGCTTGGATGCGAAGGCGGGCCAGCTGTCGGGCTTCTTCCGCATGTTGGGCGACGAGTTGAGCATCGGCGTGAGTGTAGACGTCTGGCTGGTGGGGCAGCATAGCGTCGAGCATGGTAGTGACTTCCCTGCCGTGCTCCAGGCATATTGGTGAAAATCCGGTAGTTTCTTGAACCGCGGTGTTATACGCAAAAGTGACGTAAGGTAACACTTCGTCCCAGGTTCGGTGCTCGATGTCTACATACATTCAGAGCATGTCAGCCAAGGTCTTGTTAAGGCGCTCGGTCAGCCCGTTTGTTTGCGGGTGGCATGCGGTAGTTTTGCGGTGAGCGGTATGGCTTCAGCTTAGTATCTGGGAAAGAAGTTGGGACACAAACGCGGCACCACGATCAGTGATAAGGACCTCTGGGGCACCGTGCCGAAGAACAACTGACTCGACGAAAAACTTAGCCACATCCGAAGCCGTTGATGACGGCAGAACACGTGATTCGGCATACCTCGTAAGGTAGTTCGTCGCAACTGCGATCCAGCGGTTCCCCGATCGCGACTGAGGAAAGGGTCCGAGTAGATCCATGCCAATTGGCTGGAACGGACTGAGCGGTGGCGTAATGGGGTGAAGGAGTCCCGTAGGCTTCATCGGAGGGGTCTTGCGCCGTTGACACTCGCGGCAGGTTCTTGTGTAATGGCGAACTGTCTTGTCAAGTTGTGGCCAATAATACTTCGACCGTATTCGCGCGAGCGTTCGACTGAACCCCAAATCTCCTGAGGAGGGGTCATCATGAGACGTTTCCATAATTTCGTCGCGTAGATCAGTGGGCACGACCAAAAGCCATGACCTCGGGCTCTCGGCAAAGTTGTCTCGGAGGCATAAATTAGGCAGTACGCGCACAAAAGGACGTGGAACTACGCCTCCTTGACCCTCCCAATGTGAGATCACGACGCGAAGTTCGGGGTCGAGTCGCTGCCGCGCAGCCATATCTACAGGACTTAGAGTACCTAGGAAGATGTCAAAGTCGTCCGTATCAGTAGGCGCAGATTCGAAGGGAGCGCGGGGGCAGGCAGTCAGCATCAGTGTGTCGGCGACCAGACTTTTAGACGATCGTAAAGTCGAATTCTTGCAGTCTGAGAGCCCACCACGCAAGTCGGCCTGCAGGGTCCCTTAGATTGGTCAACCAACACAGAGAGTGATGGCTTGAAATACAAGGTTTGACGAAATCTCGTCTGGTCGGGTGAATACATGTTAAAAATAAAAAAATAAAAAGGCACCGACCAAAAAGGTGTAGTCAATATGACAGGCGTTTCGACTTCCACGCGGAGTGATGGTCTGTGACCACCTGGGATGGGCGTCCGTACAGATAGTGTCGGAACTTTGTGATCGCCCAAATTACTGCGAGGAATTCTTTTTCGGTGGTCGAGTAATTGATTTCTGGCTTGGATAGAACACGACTGGCGTATGCGATGACACGCTCGGCGCCATTCTGATGCTGGATCAAGACGACCCCGAGACCCGTGTTACTAGCGTCAGTGTGGACCTCAGTCGCGGCGTCCTGATCAAAATGGCCTAGTACAGGGAAGCCTGCAGGCGCCGTTTCAGATGGTCAAATGCAATCTGCTCTTCATCAGACCACTGGAAGTGGACGGACTCTTTCGTGAGGCGAGTAAGCGGCGCGTCGATATCTGAAAAGTTGGGAACAAAGCGTCTGTAGTAAGCGCAGAGGCCCAGGAATCTCCGCACGGCGTTCTTGTCTGACGGCATCGGGAAGGAAGCGACGGCCACTGTTTTATCGGGATCAGGACGGACGCAATCGTGACTGACAACGTGACCCAGAAACTTCAGTTCGTCATAGCCAAACTGGTACTTCGTAGGCTTCAGGGTGAGGCCGGCGTTTCTGATAGCCTGCAGGACGGCTTTTAGGCGAACCAGGTGTTCATGAAACGTGCTTGAAAAAATGACGACGTCATCAAGGTAGACAAGGCATGTTTGCCATTTGAGGCCAGTGAGCACGGTGTCCATAACGCGCTGGAAGGTCGCTGGAGCTTTACAGAGTCCGAAGGGCATCACCTTGAACTCATAAAGTCCATCTGGAGTGACGAAAGCAGTCTTCTCTCTGTCGCGCCCATCCACTTCTATCTGCCAATACCCGCTTTTAAGGTCGATGGACGAAAAATAACGGGCATGGCGCAGGCGATCAAGAGCGTCATCGATGCGTGGAAGTGGATATACGTCCTTGTTCGTGACTCTGTTGAGGCGCCGGTAGTCAACACAGAAGCGAAGGGTGCCGTCTTTTTTCTTCACTAGCACCACCGGAGCAGCCCACGGGCTGTGAGATGGTTGGATAATGTCATCAGCCAACATTTCGCGCACTTGATGTTGTATGGTTTCACGTTCTTTCAACGAAACTTGATAAGGTGACTGACGAACAGGATGGACAGCGTCGTCGGTAATTTTTCTGTGCTTGGCTATTGGCGTCTGGCGAACCCCTGGTGACCCTATTGTCACATCGTACGGCGGCGACGAGCGACGGACGACGGAGGCGTACGTCACGGCGGGCGGTGCCGGAGGAGGGGTGACGGTGCAGCGAGGAGAAAGTGCGCGTTGCACTTCTTCTCGGTCGACCTCCGTGAAGGGGGACGAAGAGGAGCAAGTGGTGGGTGGCAGACACTTCTGGAGTTCCTCCCTAACAACTGCGCGGATGACCTCGCGTAGGTGCATGGCGTCGACGGGTAAGCCACCCGGGTAAAGCGCCGGGTGGTCAGCGCAAAGACTGGAAGCAGCAGAAACTCCAGCAAGCCGACGATAATGATCTGCTCTGGCTGCCAGGGCGCGCTCGATGTTAGTCGCCTCGGATATAAAGCCGGCCATGGTTGTGAGAGGATCCCGAATGAGACCGCCGAAAATGTCTGACTTCACTCCTCGCATATGAATGCGCACCTTCTTGTCCTCCGTGGCGCGGGGATCAGCTCGGGCACTAAGGCGCAACACGTCTTCGACGAAACTTGTGACGGTTTAATCGGGGCCCTGGAACCTGGTTTGCAGGAGGTCCTCTGCGCGTTGGCGGCGATGCTGGTTAGCAAAAGTGAGTCGCAGTTGTGCCTTGCAAGTATCCCACGACGTATGGGTGTGCTCGTGGTTCTCATACAAGTGACGGGCGGCGCCCTCAAGGCAAAAATACAAGTTTTGCAGGCAATGTTCCGCAGACTAGCCGTTGTAGCGGGCCACGCGTTCATAGTGCTGAAGCCAATCGTCGATATCTTCGGAGGCTTGACCACGGAACGGGAGAGCTGAACGAGGCGCGACAGGGACGTAAACCATGGCAGGCACGGGCGAAGAATCCGTCTGCTGGCCTTGGCTCACGGTAGACCGAGCCATGTGCACTGCCGGAACGGACCTTGTTGTAAGGTGCGGCAAGAGGCCGAATTCGGGGCCGAGTCCTTGAATTCGCCGGCTGGCACGTATCTCGGCCTCCTCAGCGGAGGGGCGGCGGCCCGGGCTGGGAATGGGACTCGGCGAATCGGGAGGTAGGGGATGACGTCGCATAAGACGGCACCTCCACCAGAATGTCAGGTGACAGGAGGTGACAGTATGCCTAATATGCTCGTGTTAAGGGCTATAACACCATCGGGGACTTCTTACGGACCTCCACTGAATACAGAAAACGCGGCCAAAACATGTCAGGGATGTTCGCGGCAGTTTACCACACTTCCTGTGGTTGTCGGCATGTCTTTTAAAGATTTCGCAATGATATTCCTTGTATGTTCATGTTGTCACTGTGAAATGATTTTAGTTGAACAGATTTGACGCTTAACTACCTTCTCGTGACGTAGAATCTGATTGCATGTCTCCAAAAAAGCCATTTCATTTTCAAGCAACGATAGTGAAGGCGTGCTGCCGCAGTTATCAGCCTTCTTGATAAAGAAAGCTTCCATGATTTTGTGCTGAAGCTTGTCAGTAGCGTAGCTTAGCAACTGCGTCTTATTGTACATTTGTTGACATCTGCATTTCTAGTAAACCAGTAATACCACCTTTTACTCGATTGAAGTGTTGTAGAGCTCTTTCATTCAAACATCGCCCTGTTTGGCAAATGCACAATTTTTTAGAAGCAATGGGAATACTTAAAACAATCTGGACAGATTTTTGTGATATTCGTGACGTGATTAGTATTGCGCGGCGCAGACTTCTTGTTATCATCGAATAAATTTTTGACTGCTTGCATGGGGCAGAACAAGGCGTTAACGTTGTATCGGTATTGATCAAAAACTGCTTGGCGATTCTAGACAACGGGCATTTTCCATCTTTGACGACGCTGTTGGCGACATTATCACGTCTTTTAAGGTCACTGAAGGAGGCTTAAAGTTCACGTACGAATTTCCATTCGTAAACAGCATAGTTTTATAAGTGAGAATTTCTTTCGTTGAGAACCACATCTATTGTATGTATAACGTTAGGTAACAAAATACCCTTCTGCCTTATAACAGCTCATACTCTAAAATACAAGGAAACCTGGGGTTGCTATGAATTGCATCTAAGCCGCCTTGGAAAAAAAAGAAACAAAATCGCCCACATATATTAAGCGATATTGTCAAATGAGGCCAAGCGGATACGCATGTCTGCTTTCCCTGCTGACAGTATTTCAGCTGTTTGCGGCAGTTTTCTGCAGAAAAGAAGGGAAAAGGAAAAAGAACAGCAGATAAAGAATAGGAACAGAACACTCAAGTCATTCCGTATCTGCATACAATATCCAAAGACCTTAAATATAGCCAGCCGATAAAACGTTGTTTGTTTTTTCTCCACCATGCAAGTTGTCAGATATGCCCGATAAGAATACGCCGTGCAATATTAATCACGTAACGAAGTTCACAAAAATCCGTCACGAAAGTAGTTTACAGTATTTCCCTGGCTTGTTAAAAAGTGCAGGTTGGCTTAACAGGCCGATGTGTTAATGAAAGAGCGCTACATTACTTAAATCTGATAAAAGGTGGTATTAGTGGCTATCTTGCTGTCCATTGCCGGAAAAACAAATGTCAACCCATCTACAATACGATGCAGTTTCTAAGCTACGATCATTGACGCTTTCTTTATCAAGAAGTCTAACTGGTTTGATTCACATCTGCTTAGGATGCATGTTTTGAACAAAAAACGCACCTTCTCTGTGTAGCCGTAACTTATTTTCATTAGTGAACTTTAGTGAATGTAGTTTTTGAACACATTTCTGTGAGGTTGTTTTAATCAGAGCTGGTGTTCACGAGAGAAGCCCGCGTCCTTCCATCCGCTTCACAAAAAAGCAGACAGCTAACAGTGAGCAGGTGGCAGCTTTTGCACGGCACATTAGTTGATTGGTCGAGAAAAAAACAGCCTCCCAAAGACTTATTTATGTAAATATGAGCCTTACGGCAGCTCCGAATCAGCAACCTATCTCGCAAGCTCCTCCAGTGGCTGTTGGAAACAGCCACTTGGCGGGGCAGTGGCACATTGCTTAACCGCTGCAGCGCTGCGACAGTAGTGGTATGAGGACTCCCCGCATTATATAAATCTATGAGAGTCTTTGCGTGGGAGGGATGTCGCATTGTACTCTTAAGGGTAGGTTAAGCGTCGTCAAATTTGTTCTGTCCTTTTCATCAACACATACCCGCAACTTGAATTCTAATTATGGCCTACAGCCGCTTCTTTGATTTTCCGCAGTGGCCAACTAGCTTGCGTTAGGAAACGCATACTATCGACAGCACTATAGGGTGATATTATTGCTTGAAGTTAATGACAAGATGATTCTGGGGCATGTTCACATGCCTGCAGTTTTATGATCGCTCCAGTACGAAAATGACCAGTGTGGCATTATTAAACAAATCCTTATCAAGATAGAGAATTGAGTATATTTCTGCACATAACCGATATATGCAGCCTTGTATATCCAGATGTACCCAATTCCCTATAAATTCGCATCTGGATTTAGGTCATCTGTGGCGGTAAATGTAAGTTTGGGCCATATATGGTCTGATCTACCCAATTCCTTGTCTATCTATATCTGGAAATTCGATCAGATCTGGTATTAAATGTAAATACAGCCCATATATATGGTCATATCTGTGCATTACCTTATATGTCCATATCTGAGCAGAAAAACAATATCTAGAACCATGCGTATATATGCACGTAAAAAGCGAGGTACGCCCCTTCCCTGCAAGTTCACATAACTCTCCTCGCATTGAAATGGTTGCAGCTAAAGCTTTGTCTTTGGGCTATTAGTTAAATATACACTGCTGTCATGGCAACTCTATCAATTACAGCTCATTAGTAAATCACAGGCGTCGCGCGAACTTAATAAACGACGCCGAATTGTCCGTTTCCTTCTGTATGACAGCCCTCCACTTTCGGCAGTTCCGGAACTTCTTTTCGCACCAGTGGTACGAAGTTGCGCAACTGCAGAAAGTGGGTCATTTACGTCCTCATTTATGCTGCAGACCACATTTACGTCGAGCATTTGCGAACAATGACTCTATGCGTGCCAGCCGGTTTACACGGCTGTTTCCGGTTATCGAGTGCAGCTGTTCCAAATACCATTAGCTCACCCGTCGATCGCTAAACATGCCGTAGTTGGCAACTTGCCGCGAAGGCCATCGTGGCATCAAGCGCTGCTGCTTTATTTGCAGCGCTCCGAAGCGGTATAGGGGTTAAATACAAAGCCATCGTCTGCTGAATCTAGCCACCGCGCATCGCCACAACTAGTGGTGAGGCTTGACGGTCCGGATTTGTAGAAGCTGTCAGCTGCTTTCGGGATCACACGATATCCTCCGTGCATCAGCGTTCGTAGTGCCCTCCGCGAGAGCCAAGCAGACATTTTACTATGAAGCGAAGCAGCCGGCCCACGCCACACAACTAGCGGGAGCTACACAATCATCAAAAAATGTTCCCGCCGAATCGACGAGATAGCAGACACGAACGTCGTTCGCAAACAGCGATTGTGGACACTTGCAGCACACTACAGTACTGAAACTTTACAAAGATTTTTTGAAGTTCTTTTTTTTTAGAAGATCTTTTAGAAGTTCTGCAATTTATAAAGATTTTTCAGGTAGAAGAGCGCTGTTTTCGGCACAACATTGTGTGCGGTGTAGCGCATCAGACTAGAGCTAGGACGCGCTAGCTAGAAGGATAGTTAACTAATACTGACTAGGGAACCTCTTTTACTGTGTGTCCTTATTAATTGAGAGGCGTGTAGCCATCCATAAGTAATATCCATGATGTAGCAATAGCGCAAATGGAACGCGAGGAACGGAAAGGAAACGACGCTGACAAGCGTCGACTCGCAACGGTGGTTTTTCGCGCTATTGTTACTTCATGGACGTTATCCAACTTGCACAACTTTCAGCTTTGCGACAGTAATATCCGCACCACTTTTTTAGAATTTCGAAAGCGCAGTTGCCCTCTGCGCTGTGGCCGAACAAATTTACGCTACATCCGGCCAAGATACATTCGTGCGAAAAGCAACCCCCCCCCCCCCCCCCCCAGTACAAGTAGCTCTGTGAAATAGCCGAAATGTGGTGGGCCACGGCGCCGAGAGTAACTGCCTTCTCGAAATTTTAAAAACTGATGTGGATGTTACCTACGGTCACCTACACGCTTCTCAATAAAGGGATTAGCATTAATAGCTAAAAGCTTAACAGCCGATATTAGTTACCAAGCCTACTAGTTAGCGCGTCTCAGGTGTATTTTGATGCGCTAGACTGTTCGTAATACTATGCCGAAAAAAGTGTTCTTCTTTCTCAAAAAGCGTATTTTTAAAAGTTGCTTAAGTTCTTAGGAGAAACTCCCTTTATTATTGTCGTGTAAAGCTCCTTTATCCCATAACTTTCGCGTAATATTTATGCCGATCCACAGTACCGGCTCCGTGATTTTGACGTTCGGCTGCTGATCTCGCCCGCGGCAGAGGATTTCGATTGATCGAGGCACAACACAAAAACACCAGTGCATTGTACGATGTCACTTGTAAGTAACCGAAGGCGGTTTAAATTGAACCGGAGCTCTCCTTCGTAGCGACCATCGATCATAGCCGATCTGTCGTTTGGTGTCTTTGTAAACCACGCAATTCGCAATGTTTGCAGCCGCTTAGACCGCGGCATCTCAACGAAACAAAAAGAAATGAAGGACACAAGTTCCGCCTTAAGGCTATGATGTGATAGCGTAAGAAGTTTATTCCCATATATACATAAGGTCGATCCGTACTTTACATTCATAGATGCCTGGAAGTCCGCATACCCCTCTGAGGGCAGTGGTGCAGCGGTTAAGCGACGCGCCACTGGCCTGCGATGGCAGGCGCTCCCAGCAGTGGGAGGGCACTATCCGATGGGCAGGTTGTGATGACTCCGTGGAAGGTCACGTGACCTTGTGGCCCTCCTGCCTCCTAGGTTGCTCCCTGGGCGCCACCTGCCAGAGCCAGGCTCGTGACTTTTCCCTCACACGCCGGACACGCAGACGCCTGGCTTTCTGGGCAACGAGGCCTCAAAACTCTCGCGCTACAAGAAAAACTTCCTCACAGTGCACCAACGTAGCAGAGCACATACTGGCCTCTTTGCCTTTCGCCTCTACCTGAATGCGGTCGTCGCGCACGGATTTCTCTCAGACGTCCTTGCGATTAGAAGCCAAACACCACATCCATTAACACCATTAAAGTTTCAAGGGACAAAATAGAAGCGGACCAACGTCAGGAATATCCGCGACGCTACGCCATCTGCTGTAATGCCTCGCTGCTTCGTCAGACAGTGTTTCACCACTTCTTCGACGGCACGGGGGAGACAGGAACGGCCCCGCGAGTGGGCAAGCGGGGCTCGCAAGAACGCACCAGGAAACACACACAAAACATAAGCTCGACATCACAAACATCAGTCTCGTTCATCGATCAGTTGTTATGTCTTGTTGCGATGCAGCACCAGTGTGCCCCTCCCTGCACATAGCATATTTCCGTGCAGTGCACGATGTCTGCCCAATAAGTCTTGTATAAAATTCGTTTTTAGGGCTCCGTTTCTAGGCGTTACACGTGCTTAAAGCGCGCAGAAGTGATGTCCACCTCCTGTCTTGGGCATTTTCTTGTTTCTCGGCTGAAATAAGATGCTGTGTATTGCGTGTACTTCGTGACTAGCCACACTGTGGTGACCGCATTAGAAAATACTTTACTGTTAAGCGACGACACACATGGGTAACCCACTGCGGTGGCTCAGTGGTTATGGTGCTCGAGGTGCGGGTTCGATACTAGCCATGACGGTGGCATTTCGATGGAGACGAAATGTTAGAGGTCCATGTACTGTGCGATGTCTGCGCACTTTAAAGAAACCCCGGTGGTCTAAACTATCTAGAGCCCTGCTCTACAGCGTCCCTCAGAGCTTTAGCAAAAAAAAAATTGGCTGTGGTTTAGCTGTGGTTAAACCTGTAGTGACGCGATAGCTACAGCTGGTCGAGTGTGTGAGCGCCAGCTCATCCCCGCGGACGGAGATCCTCCGCCGGAGGGCGAGCAACCCGAGCCGCCCATGGGAGGAGAGAGTGATGTGAGGAGAGGATGAGGAGGACGAGCGCTCGCGCGGCGCGAAAAGAAGAGACTCAGGTGTTGGACACGAAAGAAACAACACGGCCTCTTGTTAACCCAGAGCTCCTTTGTAACGGAAAGACGAATAAACGTCTTTTGAATTGTTTTAAGGATCCTAACAATTCAGAAGTGGGATAGAGTGAACGTTCGCCCGACCTTACGAAGTCAACCGGCAAGCCCCACCATGCCTATCACCCGCACCGGAGCATCTTCAACGGATATGGCAAACGAAGATGGCGGACGACCGAGCAACGATGGCGGGAACGACGACGCCGACGACTCAAGTGAAGGCGGATCCGACAACGTGGTGACAAGTGGAAACTTATCCCCGATACCTCCGTCAACGATTAACGTGGCGGAAATCCTGCAGGCCAGCGTTCAGGCCGCAGTGAGAGAAGCCATCAATGGAATTGCCTTGCTTCAGACGCAGCAAGCAGCGGCCACACCCATCATCGGCGCGGGAGAGACAGCTCGGTTAGTCCCATCGTTTGATCCTGTGTCATCCAGCTCTCCGACAGTAGACGCTTGGATAAGACGCGTGGACGACTTGGCACAAGTCTACCATTGGTCCGACTGGCTGACATCTGGCAACGCACTCTCGAGGTTGGAAGGGCCTGTGAAGACATGGTATGACTCCCTCTCTTCCGTCAACAAAACATGGCCGGAATGGAAAGAAGAAATTAAGCGCGCCTTCCCCACGACAGCGGGGTTCCAACGACTCCATCGAAAAATGCAGGAGCGACGACAAAAGCGCGGTGAGCCTATCGAGTGTTATTACTACGAGAAGCTCTCGAAAGCTCGTCGTTGCAACCTCACAGATGAAGATTGCATTCAATACCTCATCACGGGAATATACGATGACGACGTAACTAGAGCAGTGAGCATACGCACGTACGAGTCGCCGGAAGACCTTCTTCACTGCCTGAAATGCCTCGAAGAAAGATTGGGAAACACTGCCCCCAAAAGTTAAAAATCAAGTGGTCCCCCGAACCATTCTCGTTTCCCTGCATATGCCAACGCCTATGGCAACAAAAGCGAAGCAATGGCGTCGACCTTGAACACTACCGACCACAAGAACCTTTCTCCGAAGGCGAGGAGGAAGCCGCGATGAAATGAAAGAGGAGAGCCCCTCTGCTTCAACTGCAGCGAGTACGGTCATGTGTCCCTCAATTGCCCGACACCACCGCGAAAGGCGAGATGCAACGCTTGCGGACGAGTGGGCCACGGAGAAAAAGACTGCAGGGCATAAACGGAGAGAGGAGCGCGCGTCGCTCAGAACGTGTTGGGCTTTGACCTCTGAGCCGCTGAAGAGGCGAACGAAAAGTACTTTATGATGGCGAAAGCGAACGGCTGCGACATACGAGCATACGTCGATCTCGGTAGCCAATGCGTAACTCTGCGGGAGGAGGATGCCAACTGAATCGGAGTCGCTTACACGAAGTTGACCAAGCCGTTCACTATCGGGGGCTACGGGTCCGGACATGTGACACCGTGTGGGGAAACGAACATCACCCTCACGGTCGACCAAGCTACAGCGGACGTTCCCGTGCTGCTCGTGCCGGACGCGTCACAGTCCATACCCGTGCTAGCTTTCACCGAGCAACCACACGTCACGATTGTGAGGCGGAAGAACACAGTGCAAATTTTTGAGGAGCACAGGAACGAGGACAATAGAGGCGACAGCATTGAAATTCCGGAGCTCCCAGAACGACCTGTATGCCTATGGGCGAAGGAAACAACGGTTGTGCCCCCAAAATAAGCGGGTTTCGTTAAGCTCTACGCCACTGGTAGCGCACCACGCTCAGATGTCTTCGTGGACATGCAGCTCAGGTGCCAAGACGGTCGAGAGCATTGCATACCACGCTGTGTCCTCAGTGTGACGGGACCAACCAAACAGTAGTCCCTATAATGAACATTTGCAATCATGAACTGACCATCGAAGAGAACGAACGAGTCGCACGAGCGGAAATTTGCTACCCAGACGATGCATCGCCACGAGAGGGTGAGTCGGACACCAGCGTTGTCCAGCCCTTAATGATACCGAGCAAAGAAATTCAAGTAGGTCCTGGTGTTGCTCCTGAGGAACGTGAAAAGCTCGAACAGCTTATTTTTGAGTATCGGGACTGCTTCGCAACCACCGTTTCAGAGATTGGCTGCACAAATGCCGCTGAAATGAGCATTGAGCTAACAACGCTGGAGCCAGTGAAATTTCGTCCCTACCGACTCTCTCACGCCGAACGGGCACGCACAAAAAAAATGATTGAAGAACTAAAACAAACTGGCATTGTTGTCGACTCCAAATCGGATTATGCAAGTCCTCTCCTACTGGTGCGAAAAAAGACAGGGGAGCAACGAACTTGCGTGGACTACCGTGCCCTCAACCGTGTCACAAAAAAGGACCGGTATCCACTGCCTTTAATTGATGATCAACTGGACCGTCTGAGAGGGAAATGCTTCTTCACGAGCCTAGATCTTGCGTCAGGCTACTACCAAATTCCTATGGCCGCCGCGGTGGCTCAGCGGCTATGGTGCTCGGCTGCTGACCCAAAAGACGCGGGTTCGATCCCGGCCGCGGCGGCTAGAATTTCTTTGGAGGAGAAATTCTAGAGGCCCGTGTACTGTGCGATGTCAGTGCACGTTAAAGAACCCCAGGTGGTCGAAATTTCCGGAGCCCTTCACTACGGCGTCTCTCATAGCCTTAGTCGCTTTGGGACGTTAAACCCCATAAACCAAACCAACCAACCAAATTCCTATGACCGAGGAATCGAGACACAGGACTTCTTTCGTTACTCCAGACGGCTATTACGAATATGCTCGAATGCCATTTGGCCTGGCCAACGCACCGGCAGTGTTCCAGAGAATGATTAACGCTGTACTGGGTCCCCTACGACACACCGTGGCTCACGCCTACATGGATGACATCCTGTTGCCCACAGCGACCGTGGAAGAGAGGCTTGACCACCTGCGGATGCTTTTGGATGTCCTCCGTGGAGCGGGATTAACGCTGCGATTAAGCAAGTGCCGTTTCTTCTTCGAGAAAGTCGATTACCTTGGCTACGACATTTCTGCCAGAGGAGTGCGACCCGGAAGTTTAAAGTTCCAGAGCATCGCTGACTTTCCCGAACCTACGAACGTACACCAGGTGGCCTGCAAGGGCACCTTGTGTAACGAGGTGTTGGTGCTTGGCGCCACCACGGACCCTTAGCCCCCATACCGAAGCTGTCATCCGTACCGTGGCGATAGGTTGAAAGGTGGAGGGAAGAAACCTTGAACGGTGGCGGTCGACGAAGTGGTAAATCCTCGGCCGATGGGCTTCTCGTCTGTCTACCAGGCGGGGAGTCCCGGGACCTTCCTCTGTGTATAAGGGTGAATCATAAGCGACAAAGTATGAGGAACCCTTAGCCAGTACATGCCGTACGGAAAAATTTGCAAAAAAATCTGATCGGCCCCCAAAAAGGGGTCGCACCGATGCGAAAAAATTGATACCACAGAAACCAGAAACGTTTCCAAAGTCTTTCATGGTTCACTCAAATACAGATGAACCTGTAGCCAACTTGTCTGCATTTGTGATCGCCAACACCCTAAAAAGGTGTGTAGGCAAAGATTACAAAGCAAAAAAGCAGCGAACCGGAGATCTCCTTGTAGAAACTAACACAAAAGAACAGAGCACTAAAACTGATGTCGTTATAGAATCTTGGAGAAACAAGTGTACAGGTAACCCCGCACCGAACCCTGAACCACTCAAAGGGCGTCATATCTGAATATGAACTCCTACAGAGTACCGATGCGGAAATGGAAGAACTACTATCTGAACAAGGAGTTATAGCAGCCAGACGAATAACCATCAGGAGAAACAATGTTGAAATCAAGACAAAACTCATTGTCTTAACCTTCAATAGCACAACTCTGCCTGACTCCATCCACGCCGCATACCTCCATTGTAAAGTCCGCCCATACATACCGAACCCGAGACGATGTTTCAAGTGCCAGCGCTTTGGACACAGCATGTTGGCTTGCCGAGGTAAACCCGCTTGTGTCACATGCGCAGAAGACGCACATACAGAGGAAAGATGCGAACGCACACCGGAATGCATCAACTGCAATGGCGCACATGGCGCGTACTCCAGGTCGTGCCCAGTCTGGAAAACAGAAAAACAAATTATAACTTTGAAGACCACAGAAATCCTGTCCTACCTTGAAGCAAAAAAACGCGTCTCTTTCCAACAGAAAGGGACATACTCTGAAGCGGTGACGCGGAGACCGTCGCCGCCTTCAGTTTCTGTCGGCACACAGGTCGATCCGAAGGACCTGGGGTCGACAACCAAGTCCCCACCACAGAAGTCGGTGACACAGTCCACAGGGCTGAACATTTCGCGGGAAGACCACGCGATCCTCGCCGCAGGCCCTCAGGCCCCACTTTCAGCAGCGGCATCCTCGGCGACAGACACCGATAACAGCTCTGCTGAACTGGACCTTTCGCCACACCCCTCACCTGCTGGCCCAAGAGACTCTGCCGCTGGAGCAGGGACTGGTTCAGCGGTGCCAACAAAAAAGACGAATGCGAAGGCCACGGGCCATCGCAACCAAGAAGCATCTTCCACGTCCACCGTGGAGGAAATGGATGTCAGCGAAAGTCCGCCGACATCTAAAACACACGCACCCGCGGCGTCTCCGCGGAAATCCAGCGCCACGAAAGTGGCGATGGATTCAACTCCTGGCTCGCCACCGCTGCAGCGGCGGCGAGACTCCCTAGAGAAGAAAGGGAAACCGCGAATCACTGCTCCTGAGAATAAATAACTTTCCCCAATCCCCAGCTTATCACAATGGCGTATATAATACAATGGAACTGTAGAGGTCTACACAGAAACTACACAGACATAACCGAAATGCTGAAAACAATGGCACCTACAGCTGTGTGCCTGCAGGAAACAAACCTTGGGCCATAGCACACAAACATCTTTAAAAAATATAATATTTTCCGGAAAGACCGAGTGCAAGCTAGCCGACTCTCAGGAGGCGTCGCTATCATTACGCAAAGCGATGTCTTTGCAAGAGAGATATCATTAAAGACAAACTTAGAAGCGGTCGCAGTAAAAATCATTAGCCATAAAACGATAACAATATGCTCTGTGTAGATACCACCACACAACACAATTGCCATGCGTGATCTAGAAGAATTTCAAGAGCAGTTGCCTGAGCCATATGTGATAATTGGGGATTTTAACGCACACTCCTCATTCTGGGGAAGTGAGCATACTGATTCCAGGGGTCAGCTCATCGAGGATTTTATTCTTTCGAATAACATATGTTTAATGAATACGGGAAAAGCCACGTACTGTTGACCCAGCTCTGGAAAAATGACCTGCCTCGATTTAGCATTTGCATCTCCATCGGTTTTGAATGATTGTATTTGGGATGTTTTAGACGACCCTCGGGGAAGTGATCACTTACCTACGGTTTTAAAGCTAACATCAACTACAGTCATCCTCTCTAAGAAGCCACGGCGATGGAAAATTAACCTCCCCGACTAGGCACTTTTCAGAACGAAAGCCACACTAGGAAAAGATTATGCCTAAACCCTTACTATAGAAGAAATAAATGAAAAATTTGTCACATGCTTTATATCTGCAGCAATAGAAGTCATCCCACAAACGTCTCAAATTGCACGAAAAACGCATAAAGTTTGGTGGTCAAATGAATGCTCATTGGCTAAAAAGCAGCAAAACAAGGCTTGGGGCAACCTTCGCAGACATCCCACTGCAGGAAACTTGCTCATCTTCAAAAGGTCCAGAGCCAAAGCGCGATCCATTAGACGCAACGCAGAAAGGGCATCATGGCAACAGTACATATCCTCCATAAACAGCTCAATATCATCAAAGAAAATGCGGGAGCAGGTGCGTAAATTCACAGGAAATTTTACTCCATTCACATTTCCAATGCTAACAACACCCGGTACTCAAACAACATTAGAAGAGCAGGCCAACATATTGGGTGAGCATTTTTCCACAGTTTCAAGGTCATCCAACTACACACACACATTTCAAAAGCACAAAACAATAGTAGAAAAACAAAGCCTACCACTTGGAACACGCATACATTAAGACAACAATCAGCTTATTACCATGCAGGAACTAAACACAGTACTAACATCCGGTAAAATGACAGCACCAGGCCCAGACAATATACATTATGCCATGCTTGCTCACCTCTCTGAGACTGCCATAGACGCTCTCCTAAAATTTTTCAATAAAATATGGATGAGTGGAGAAATCCCCCAAGCATGGAAAGAAGCAATCATAGTACCCTTCCTAAAACCAGGGAAACCACAAACTAGTCCCACCAGTTACAGGCCAATAGCACTCACTAGCTGTATAGCAAAATCATTCGAAAGCATTCTAAACATCAGACTAACCTTCATACTTCAGTCCCAGCAACTTTTAGATATACACCAGTGCGGTTTTAAAAAGACATGTTCCACAACCGATCACCTTGTACGCTTTGAGAACACAGTCCGGGAAGCGTTCATCCACAACCAACACTGTATGGGGGTCTTCTTCGACCTGGAGAAGGCTTACGATACCACGTGGAGGTTCGGTATCCTCCGTGACCTAGCGGACCTAGGTATCCGCGGCAGGATGCTGAGCTGTTTGTGCGACTTCCTGACCAATCGAACGTTCAGAGTCCGCCTAGGCGCAACCTTCTCAAAGACGTTTATCCAAGAAACTGGTGTGCCCCAAGGGTGCATCCTCAGCACGACCTTATTTGTCATCACAATGAACTCCATAGGAAAAGTAATCCCAAAATCCATAATGTACTCAGTTTACGTAGACGACCTCCAAATAGCATGCACGTCTTCCAGCATACCTACCTGTGAACGGCAAATACAAATAACAATAAATAAACTGGCTACCTGGGCAGATAGAAACGGATTTAGATTTTCCCCTCAGAGAACGGTAGCGGTTCTGTTCTCTTTGAGACGAGGCCTACAGGCCGACCCCAGACTATATTTAAACCAAACCCCACTGCCTTTCAAACAAGAGCATAAATTCCTAGGGATAACTTTCGATAAAAAGCTCACTTTCTTGCCACATATAAACAGCTTAAAGAAAAAAGCTTCCCAGGCCCTCAATGTGCTGAAAATACTATCAAGAAAACGCTGGGGGTCTGATAGGGCTTCCCTGTTACATATATATCGTTCTCTGGTTCGCTCTAAGTTAGACTATGGGTCCATAGTATATGGCTCAGCAAGACCGTCCTACATAAAACTACTGGATCCTGTCCACAATCTTGGTTTAAGGTTGTCTTCCGGTGCTTACAGAACTTCACCAATAGCAAGTCTGTATGTGGAAACTAATGAACCTTCCTTAGAAGATCGAAGAACTGCACTAACTTGTAGATACATCCTCAAAATCCTTTCTCAGCCCAAACATCTCTGTTACCCAATTGTCACGAAATGCTCATCCCGAATACTGTTCAACAACAAGCCCCATGCGATTAAGCCATTGCTCTTGCGCTTCGAAGAAAAATGTTAAACTCTGAACATACTAAACGAAATCAAAAATATTGCCCCAAGACACGAAGCGCTACCGCCGTGGTACACTCTCCCCACAGTGTGTGACGTCACACTAACACGCCTCAGGAAAACCTGTACACCACACGACCATATAATACAAGAACGTCTAGCACTACAACAAAAATACAGAAATTATACTGAATTTTATACTGATGGGTCCAAAACTCATGCTCATGTAGGAAGCGCAGTAACACAAGGAAAAAATAAAAATGCAGTACGACTGCTCTCATGTGCTACAGTGTTCACCGCTGAGTCTTATGCCATTTGTGTTGCGGTACAGAAAATAACAAATGAGAACATCAAAAACAGCATCATTTATACAGATTCACTGAGCGTCCTTACAGCATTAAACTCCAAAAATGCCTCGGAGCCACTGATAGGGAGCATCATGCACAGTATATAAAAGGCACAGCACAAAAACATGTTATAAAATTCTGCTGGGTTCCCAGTCACGTTGGCATTAGGGACAATGAGAGACCAGAACCATGAGAAACCAGAACCATGGAAAAAAAATGTGAATTTGCCTTCTAGGGATTACATGAAGTTAGTGCGTAGCAGACTAAGAGCCAAGTGGCAAGCTTCTTGGGAAAATGGACACAACAAGCTGCATACCATAAAGCCCATTTTAAAAGAATGGAAATCATGCCGCCATAAAGAGCGTTTTATCGAAGTAATTTTATGTCGTTTACGCATAGGTTACAGACGCATAACCCATAACTTCTTATTAACAAAAAAGACAAACCTGTGTGTGAAATGTGTAGTGAGGAGCTCACGGTAAATCACATTTTAATTCCTTGTTCGCATCTCGAAGAACTTAGAAAAAAATTTTTTACTGTATTTTACAATGAACACATTCCATTTCATCCCGCATTGCTTTTAGGCGAGCAAACACTTGTCGAGTTTTCACTTGTTTGTAAGTTTCCAAAGAAAGCCAATGTTTTAAATCTATTATAATGTAACCTCTGTACACTTGACATAACGTCATCTAACCTTGTGTTTGGCGCATGATAGCCATAGTTGCTTAAGCGCCATAAAACCCCATATAACTAACTAACGTTGTCAAAGGCCTTAGTGACGTCGAGTCCCAAGATAGCCTTGGTGCCCGTGCCCTACCCAGGATTAACCACGTCTTTTTTGAGCTGTATCATGACGTCCTGCGTTGATAAATTAGCCCTGAAGCTAATCATTGTTTAAGGTATCAACTCATTGTCCTCTACATAACCCTGAAGCCTGTTCAGGACTACATGCTCCATCAATTTGGCCACACACGACGTTAGCAAGATGGGACGCAGATTCTCAATGCAGAGCTTCTTCCCTGCTTTAGGAATAAATGTAATCCTAGCATGCTTCCTCTCTGGCGGAATCTCTCCGGCCGCCCAATATTTATTCATCAAATTCGTGAGTGCTCCCACTGACTTGAAATCCAGGTTCCTCAGCATTTTATTAGTAACCCCGTCCAGACCCGCTGCTGACATGGTACGAAGCTGGCCCATTGCAAACTCCACCTCCGCCACCGTAAAGTCTGCATCTAATTCAAGGTTTTCCCTCTCCTGAGTAATCCGGCAAGCAACCGCCCACCTCTCTGTTTATGTAACGACTTCGCAGTTCATGTATAAATTCCCCATTCGTGCCTTGATACCGATGCACTAACCTAGCCATTTGCCCCTTCTGCGCAGATTTGATTGCCGCCGGGTCTAAAAGGTGCCTCAACAACTGCCATGTTTTTTGCATCCGAATTGCCCATTCATCCGGTCACAAATCTGCCCCCATTGTTTGCACTGCAACTCCAATGTGTAGGTTTCGATTTCTCGTTCTAGCTTGGCCATCTTCCTACGGAGGACACCATTACACCTTTGTTTCCTCCACCTCCGAAGGAGACTCGCATGTGCTTCCCACATGTGTAACAATCTAGAGTCAGCCGTAAAGCCCCCCTCCTCCATCGGAACCTCTTCTGTGGTACTCTTCACGGCCTGCTTGAGTGTGTGCAATCCAGGCTCCTAAGTCCTCGATTTCCCCCCCGTTCACTGTGTCATTCCTGTATTTCCGAAATCGGTCCCAGTCTGTCACGCCAGTTCCTTTAACCGTGTCTTTGTGCTTAGCAGCACTAAATATCGTGGAAAGGATATAGTGATCACTTCCCAGTGGCTGTTCCGTGTTTACCCACTTTGCTACCCTGATATCATTCACAAATGTGAGGTCTGGAGAGGTGTCTATGCTCACGCTGTTGCCTATCCTCGTATGATCTAGGGGGTTGTTCAAGATCGTCCATCGCAGGTCCTGGGCAACATGCCAAAGCTTATTTCCCTTCGGGCTGGCTCGGATGTAGCCCCACTCCGGATGAGACGCATTGAAATCTCCCACCACGATGAGTTGAGACCTAGCCGCTAGCCGTTGCGTCTTTATCAGGAGGTGTGGCAAGCCCACCCCCTTATCTTATGGAGAAGAGTATACATTAAGAACAAAGACTTTTATCGTCCTTTCTTTTGGGCAAAATCTCCAGCAGGACGTAGTCCTCCCTGCTGCTATCTATGGTATGCTGAATCACTGTGGTGTTGCGATGGACTAGCACGGACGTGAAGACGCTCGATACGCCCCCTTGATCAATCTCTGGTGGTGTGAATGTCTTAAATCCCGGTAATTTCACCGAGCCGCTAGCCTCCTGCAAAGCTATAATGTCTGGCTTACTATCCAGATTTTGTATATGCAACTGCAGGTTCCCCGCTTGCGACGGAAGCCCCTGCAGGTCCACTGCCAAACCTCAATTTGCTGGCGAGGAGCCATGGTGAGGCGCTAGGTTTACTAAAATCGGCTCTACGCATAACCTCAGTCACCATGTTCTTTTCATTTTTCCGAAACAGAGAAACACAATATGCATCGCGCCCGTTTCCTGCATCCGTGCAGTATTATGGAGATAGCTCTACTGAAACATATAATCATTTTCATGAGATTGGCCATCGCATACATGATATAGTTTGATGCCCTTACATAGGAATAGCGCTTGCATTCACGCAACTTTTTGCTGACACTCTTCGCGCGCGCTCACACACGCACACACGCACACGCACACACCTAACATCTGATATAGGCCTAAGAGCTAGACCACCGATAGGCCTCCACCAGTGCTGGTGGAGCCTTACCAGCGGTTAGAAGGCGTTGGATCGGCACAGGACGTGATGCTTTGCAAGTGCAGGCGTCTGTCTTGTGATAGTGTAAATAAAATTCTAGAACGCAACAGGCAACCAGATCCTCCGGCTGTGTCGCTTTCGTCATCTGCAAATGATCTGTAGAGAAATGGATACCTTGGTCCATACGACTGGTTTCATGACACAGGCTGATAACACGTGGTTTCCGAAGCTTTCACCAATTACGTGACCGCACAAAGGTCTCGCCTGTTCATAATGGTTGTGTAATGGATTGTTTACGAAGTAAAGGCTCTAAGGTAGAGCTTTTTCTTGTACCGTCTTCTTCATTAAGTCAACAGACGAGAACCATGGCCGCACGATGATGCGTTTACACCGGGCGGTCGGAGAACACCTTGCCGTTGCCTCCGCATGGCTTATTTTCAGCATGAAATGCTTTTAGCTCCCGTTGTCGGCAGTGTGGTGACGTCACGCGAACATCCGGGCACCGTACGAGACTTAACGAGATTTAACGAGACTCTCTAAGCCCTCCTACGCGACCGGCATGCAAGCGCCGGTTGGTCTCCAGACGAGTAAAAAAAATAACTGCTGCCAGTGCCTTCTCAATGTTTATCAAGATATCAGTCGAGCTGTGCGTTTGATAATGCACGGAAATATAATTTCCGATTTCTAATAACGTGCAAAAAGCACATAAATGCCACGATACACTTCGTTGTCATACGTGATCTCTTAGGGGCTTCGCGCATCGAAGCAAAGCCGCGCAGGCGCACAGGGGCCCGGGGGAGAAGCGCTGCGTTCAAAGGGCAAGGCATCGCGCCGAACGGGTGGTGGCGTTCCTCCCTTCCTTTACTGTGCGGTTCGGGTGTCCACCGAGATGGCAGAGAATTACTGCGCCATTTCCTTTCCTCAAAAAACCTTGCGTTCAAATGGCAAGGCATCGCGCTGAACGGGTGGTGGCATTCCTCCCTTCCTGTACGGTGCGGTTCGGGTGTCCACCGAGATGACATTAGGCCCGTAAACATTTCATGCATACTCTACTCTCTGTTACGGGAGAGGAAGAGATTTTTTTATCCGGCGGTGAGGCTTTCAATCACCGATTACTACAAGGAGGAGCACCGGCGCTACCCGGCCCCTTGTAAGGGTCTGGATCGCGCTGACGAGCGCCTCCTCATCAAAATTCTTACTAACACTGTACTGTGCCCGGCGGTGCTTAAACATTTCAATACATCCTTTGATGGCGCGTGCCAGTTCTGTGGGGAGGTGGCTGACACCTTCCACATGGTTTGGGCGTGTCAGTCAAACCCATCTATCCCCCCCAACCCCAACCCCACCAGAGAGGACTGGGAGGCGGCCCTGCTCGGCTGTCAGGACCTAAAGACCCAAAAGGCCTTGGTTCACCGGACGCGGGCGGCGTTGCTTGCCAATGGGGCCCCGGAATAGGGGCTCCACCTAGTATTGTTAGGGGAAAGGGCCAATAGGGCCTACCCCAATCACCTCTCTGTAAATATTTATTGTATTATAAATGTTTTTCACCACCACCACCAATCTTAGGTCCGTCTGTATGTCTGGAGTTTTCTTGACCTTAAATAAAATTAACTAAAAGAAAATACCTTGCGGTCGCGAGTGGGTTTCCAATACGGACGGCGCGATTAGATTAGTTTTGCTGGCCACTGCATCAGACCACTACATCATCGCCTTTTGTTCTATGTACATGAACCATGTACAAACCATGAAGAAAACAGTGGCAGATGGACATGACACGTAATACGACACTCTACAGCAGCACAGCACTCGCTCTTACATCGCCGCAGCCGATCATCCCGTGTCCTAAACTACCAGTCTCTTGCGCTGTGCTTTATCTTCTGCATCAACTTCCAGCCGTGAGCAGTGGATCCCAAATCGAAACTGCAGAGCTAGCACACCTAATTCGCATTTGCCGTAGCCTCGCCAAATTGACCAAAATTTGTTTTTGTGCCACTCTTTGTGCCTTGCACTGCGCTCTTCACAAAGCTGGTGGCAGTCCTGCGTAACCAGGACGTCAACGTATGCAACTGATTCTCTCCAAAAACTCTGATGTGATTTTTCAGAAATTTTTGACCGCTTCAGGACTGACCCTTCGCCAGGAGTGACACATTAGCCGCTGCAAGGTTTTTTTAGGTGAGCCGGCAAGGATGCGTTCATGCATGAGACCTTTCAGGACCGGTTTGGCACACGCGCCAGCTTTGTCGTTCTTCAGCGTCGGAAGTAAAAAAACAGCGCACTTTAGAAGAATTCTCGGCCTGCGGTCCACGGCTCGAGAAAAAGCAAAAGGGGAAAAAGAGAAAGGCGCACGCAAAGGAACAGCAGGAGACAGCACCCTCTCCCTACTGCCCTTTGCTCTCTCCTCCCCCTTACCCCCGCAACCGGTCACCCACGTACCTCTTGAAAATAACGCCCATTTCTCCCTGTGACCCTGCTCACGTCCTTCTTCGCGCATAACACCATCGTCCCTCCCTATTCGTCATTCATTTAATTCTGCGAATCTTGTGTCGCGTTGTCATAGCCTTTTTGAGAGGAACTTTGTCGAAGAGTTGTGTCGGAAGGGTACGGTGAAATTCAAGCAAGTTTAGGTTGAAAGCGATTCCCAATTCTTCCTTGTTTATTTTGAAATCAGCGACAGCAGTGCTTTGCACATGCGGTTGGAGGGCGGTTTGGTTGTTCGATTCCCAGTGTCGCCGGGTAGCTATCAGTTTCCAATGCATACAAATTTTCTCGTGGTTTCTCTTAGGTGAAATGATTCAAAAAAAGTCTTTCACCTAACCTTATGTAGAAGAAAACACTGTTCCATAGCGCTCTTTGGTGCAAGGCTGCCCTTGCACCATTAAAACTCGTCGACAAAAGAAAACATCCTTATAGAAAAACACGGAACGAAAACAATTCTATGCATAGGCTAAGTATGCGTCAGGAGCAAAAACGCGTTTGCAATCCGTAGGTAAAAGGCGTCAGCAAAACCTTGGCCAGCATTCTCGGAAAGGAAGCAGTGCAAACTGGGTACCAGCCGGACACCATTATCAGGTGCCTCCTCCACTGTCCCAAAGACTCATTGTCCTATAGAAAATATGCAAGGCGTGGTACACAAAAACCCTGCTCGAGTGCTTGGCGTCTAGAGTGGCGTTTACTTGACGGGATTGAGTTGAGGAGTTGTGTTGAAAACCGGTTACTGGTTTCATGTAAACATCGCACAGTCGGGTCCGGGAGTCGAGGAAGTGAGTACAGTCGACTCCGCTGCCGAAGGGGGGTGGGTTGACTCGCTCAACCCCAACGGAAGATAGCACGTAAACCAGATCGAGATGAAGAGTCGGGTTAGCAGGAGGGGAGAGGATAAATTGCGATCCTGTTTTTACGCTTGTGCCATCGCGCCTGCGAGACAGCGGTGACATGCCGCAATCTTGGAGGCTGCCACTGCCCTCACCGCTACGCTGCTCGACGTTTGGTGTCGCTGCATTCGAACCGGTCTCGACTCGCTAAAATCTAGTTCATGCAAACACGCAATCGTCGAGTCGGGCTGACCTTACACAACTCGACCCCCGGATTCAATCTACCGCAGTCCGGTTCGTGTAAGTAGCGCTTAGGCTGGGGACACCAACAATATGACGGAAAGGGTGAAGCAGCACAAAGCTTATGCCAAGCAAATGAACAGCAGCACAGTGGTCGTACTTCCCAGCCATGCCACCACAGAGGTGACTTTGACGGCACTTCACGGCGGAATTCACGGAATTCACAGCGGGCGGAAGTCACAGGGAGAGCATAGCGAAGAAAAGTACACAGGACAGCGACCGGCAGAAAAGACGGGGAAGCTTTGTACACAATAGACCTCTCCCGGCCACACAATACACCTCTCCCAGCGCACGTGTTTCTGGTCGAATGGGCAAAACATGCGCCGTACCGTGAAGGCTCACACCGAGAAAAGAAAGGCTGCGAGGCGTTTCGAATCAGGGAACAAAGGTGGTGGGGGAGCGCTCGGCACCAGAAAAACCGGTTCAGAACCGAAGTCGACGATTTTGCCTATCGGGGCACACCTTTTTAATGTCACACTGTTTACATCAGGGAGAGGTATATTGACAAAATACAAAAAAGTATCAAGTTCGCGTCGCTCGCAAGCTAGTGCCTAAGCATTGTTGTACACATTTACAACACGCATAAATGCACTGCATATTCAAGGCCGCGTGCATGTCGCGTCCTGTCGCTAATGAACAGCGTGAGCGGCGCATTGCGCAAGTGGCCCGGTTGGAGCGCCCAGCTGCTGCCTTAAAGCAGAAACAGGGCCAGTTTTGAAACATCGTGTTATCCTACAAGATCTTATTTAGCTGGCGTTTACTTCTCAATTAAATGGAAATTATAATCATAAAATTTAAATTGGATTTGCCTCTGCATTGCAGTTTTCTGACAAAATTTGTCAGAATAGCTCACAACATGCCGTTCTATGAACTCTTCGTTATTGCTTCACAGTTTGCACACACTTTTGACATAAAGGCAGAAATTAGCAGCGATTAGCGCTGCTAATAAGTTATGAGAATATCAGACTACTCAGCATGTGTATGGCCGGTGCGGAAAAGGCTTCATGCCACATGGATACTTTTATTTTCTGCAGTCTGCAGTCTCTCTTCTACAGACCTTCTCGTTTAGCTTTTTGAAAGAAGCAGGCATACATGAAAAACTAATTTTTGACCCGCTCGCACACTTTATTGCATGACACACCTCAGCTACTTTTTCATTCATAAGAAGGGTGAGGTTTTTATTTACCTGTTTGGGAGCCTCGGGATCCTTGCCCAGCCATGGATTGGTGCTGAGATGACCTGACCTTCTTCATTCCCAACTTTTGCCAGTTTCTTACTGCAGGCCATCTACACCAGCGATGATTTTTATCATTTCTGAAAATTCTACAGTAAACATATCCTAACCTCGAGCTTGGCACAAGATGGCCTAACCTGCCTAGTGCCATAAAACCCAACACAACACCCAGTCTCCAACATTTCCACCATGCCCGTCATTTCCACCATGCCCGTCATTTCCACCATGGCTAGCATTTCCAGCCCACTCTCCTTCCGAGAAGGACAAGAGAACTTTCATGATGAACGAAAACAGATTTGGGGGCCCCACCTATTTCTCGCGTCGTTATACAATAGCCATCATGGGAAGTAGCGGGGCCAGTTGGTTCATTTTTCTACTTCAAACAGTGCGCAGGGACAGGACGTAGTCGAGAAACACAGCAGACACAGTGCTCGAGAAACACAGCAGTCGAGAAACACAGCAGACAGTGCTGTGTCTGTGTGTTGCTCGACTGTGTCCTGTCGACCAGGCTCAGGCACTGGGTGAGATGCCACTGGTGGAGATGCCCGTCATTTCCACCATGCCCGACATTTCCACCATGCCCGACATTTCCGCCCTCCGCGCACGTTCATCACCACTATACCGTCATCCCATGCTACATGATGCCCTCATTTCCTCCCCCGGATACCTGTCAAACCGCATTGATCATTGTCACAAAGTTGGCATTGAAACGTGTAACACTGTAACTGCATTTCAGTCTTTCTTGCCTTGTACATCACGGGAATGGAACCGCCTTCCCGCAGATATCGTCGACATAAGTGATAACCAGCATTTTCGTTCTCCACTAGCTAACATTGTATAACAGGAATATGATAATACTTTGTTTTGTATCATGTATTGCATATGTTTATGTATTTGCTTATTTTTGTAACCACTCCCCTCTTTAATGCCTTTGGCCTTGAGGGTTCAATAAATGAAACGAAAAAATGAAATTTTCACCATGTCCGTCAGTTCAATCATGCCCACCGTTTTCATCATGCCCATCTTTTCCAAAATTCCATAATTCTATGCCTTTTCACTATGTGCACGGAAAGTCATTCGTTCACGAGAAATTTTCGTTATGCGATAGCCCCGACGTAGCCAGAAAGCCATGGAGGCCAGAACTACTTAGGCTGAAAGGCACATCTGGAAACCGCGCGGGAGTGATGTCATCATCATCATCAATGCGACTCTCTCCTTCCGAGAAGGGCAAGAGGACTTTCATGTTCAACGAAAACAGATTTGGGGGGCCATACCTTAATCCTCGCGTCGTTATACAATAGCCATCATTCGTATAACAAAGATGACCAGGCTCAGGCACTGGGCGAGATGCCACTGTAGGGCCTGATTTGACAGGACAGAATTCCGAGAGATGCTCCACAGAGCAACTTGCAAAAACAAATTAGAGAACATCGATCGACATGCATGGTATTCAAATATATGCTTATTCATGCGTAGAGCATATGCAGGGTTAAAAAAAGAAACGGCAGTCGTAATTTTCATGTAATCCCTTTCATCAGCCATATGATGAGTTTACAAGAAAGACAGAATGGGCGGTAGTGCTTGCTCCTCAACGGCGTGGACATCTTCAACCAATATTTTGACAGCCGACGTGCTCCATTCTCTCGCCGCCATTCTTTCACGCGAACCACTTAGCTAACCAAGGCCGTGATTTCGTGACATAAGTTGTATTTTTTTATGTTGTACAGCTTTAGCCAGGCACACCGCGAGGACAGAGGCACGCGAATGCGTATTTGCAAATTCTAGGAATAAGAACAGCAAGAAAACTTATACACATGCAGAGATACTTGCAACAATGAGTTTTTCCCCTTTCCTTAACGGCGACAATCATTGTTTACACAGGTTGGTCCCTACGATTTGGGTGCATGTGGCGTTGTTGTCGTGACTGCCTCGTGGCGTGTCTGCCACATAGGCAAACGCATCCTGGTTGTGCCGATATATTGGCACGAACAACAGTTTGCTGTGTCAAATGGTACGACTAAGAGTTTGTTCGCGTGTTCGGATTCCAGCACGGCCATAATTTCCATTATGCCCAACATTTCCAGCATTCCCAACGTTTCCAACATTCCCAACATTTCCAGAATTCCCAACATTTCCAGAATTCCCAACATTTCCAGAATTCCCAACATTCCCAACATTTCCAGCATTCCCATTTCCAGCATTCCCATCATTTCCAGCATTCCCATCATTTCCAGCATTCCCATCATTTCCGGCATTTCCGGCATTTCCGGCATTTCCGGCATATGCAGCATTTCCGGCATTTGCAGCATTTCCGGCATTTGCAGCATTTCCGGCATTTGCAGCATTTCCGGCATTTGCAGCATGGCCGGCATTTGCAGCATCGCCAACATATCCAACATGCCCGTCATTTCCACCATGCCGTCATGCCCGTCAGGTGTATTTTGTAAAAGTGCAGTTGCCTCCAGCTCCTTGATACTAACTTGATACTAAGATTTTTCAGCAGACTCAATAATTCCATTCTGCCAACACAATGGAAAGCCGGGAAGGTGGTTCCATTATTCAAATCAGGAAATTGAACCTCCCCTACAAATTATCGCCCCATCTCGCTTACTAGTGCTTGTTGCAAACTATCACAACACGTCATCTTCACTAACCTTGTGAACTTTCTCGAGTCTAATTCCTTTTTTACATCCGCACAGCACGGCTTTCAGAAGTCACTTTCTTGCGAAACCCAACTTGCCATCTTCACATCAAATTTCACCATATTTTCAGATCGCGCGTCAGAAGCTGACTCCATTTTCCTTGATTATTCTAAAGGGTTCGACAAGGTATGTCACCGCTTATTATTTTTAAAGCTAAACCTACTGAACATCGACTACAGCGTTCCGAAATTGATTGAATACTGTCTTCTTTACCGATCGCAGTTCGTTTCCACTAATAATTTTAACTCACCTTTCGGCGAAGTTTACTCGGGCGTGCCACAAAGCTCAGTGCTCAGACCCCTTTTATTTCTTATTTACACCAACAACCTCCCTTCCATTGTATCATCTAACATTCTTTTCTTTGCTGACGACTGTGTTGTTTTCCGCGAAATAAAATCCCCCGACGATGCTAACCTTCTTCAGCGTGATCTCTCTAACATTTCTCTTTGGTATAATGAATGGCTTATGGATCTCAACACTAAGTGCAAAATTATGGAAATATCAAGAAGTTCCAACTCTCCGCCTGTGTGCAACCTAAATAACGTTCCCTTAGAAGCGGTTACTTCATATAAATACCTGGGTGTTCATATTTCTGCTGACCTTAACTGGACGCGCTACATTGAGTACATTGCTAACAAAGCTAACCGAATGTTGGGCTATGTGCGCCGTAAGTTTTCAAAACCTCAGTCTTCCTTAAAATTATTGCTTTATAAAACACTAACACGAACTAATCTGGAACGCCGCCGCCATATGGCATCCCCATCATGAAAAACTGATACCCTTGCTTGAGGAAGTTTAAAATAACGCTGCTCGCTTTATCCCGTCCAACTTTAACCGTACCGCAAGTGTAACAAGTATGAAAGCTAATCTTTCTTTGCCTCTTTTAGCATCCCGCCTGCAGACAATTCGTTTGAGCCTTTCATAAACTATACCATCATCCCATGCTACATGATGCCCTCATTTCCGCCCCCCGATACCTGTCAAACCGCATTGATCATCGTCACAAAGTTGGCATTGAAACGTGTAACACTGTAACTGCATTTCAGTCTTTCTTGCCTTGTACATCACGCGAATGGAACCGCCTTCCCGCAGATATCGTCGACATAAGTGATAACCAGCATTTTCGTTCTGCACTAGCTAACATTGTATAACAGGAATATGATAATACTTTGTTTTGTATCATGTATTGCATCTGTTTATGTATTTGCTTATTTTTGTAACCACTCCCCTCTTTAATGCCTTTGGCCTTGAAGGTTCAATAAATGAAACGAAAAAATGAAATTTCCACCATGTCCGTCATTTCCATCATGCCCATCATTTCCAAAATTCCATAATTATATGCCTTTTCACCATGTGCACGGAAAGTCATTCGTTCACGAGAAATTTTCGTTATGCGATAGCCCCGACATAGCAAGAAAGCCATGGAGGCCAGAACTACGTAGGCTGAAAGGCACGTGTGGAAACCGCGCGGGAGTGATGTCATCATCATCAATGCGACTCTCTCCTTCCGAGAAGGGCAAGAGGACTTTCATGTTCAACGAAAACAGATTTGGGGGGCCATACCTTATTCCTCGCGTCGTTTTACAATAGCCATCACTCGTATAACAAAGATGACCAGGCTCAGGCACTGGGCGAGATGCCACTGTAGGGCCTGATTTGACAGGACAGAATTCCGAGAGATGCTCCACAGAGCAACTTGCAAAAACAAATTAGAGAACATCGATCGAGATGCATGGTATTCAAATATATGCTTATTCGTGCGTAGAGCGTATGCAGGATTAAAAAAAAAGAAACGGCAGTCGTAATTTTCATGTATTCCCTTTCATCAGCCATATGATGAGTTTACAAGAAAGACAGAATGGGCGGTAGTGCTCCCAACTCCCAACTCCCAACTCCCAACTCCCAACTCCCAACTCCCAACTCCCAACTCCCAACTCCCAACTCCCAACTCCCAACTCCCAACTCCCAACTCCCAACTCCCAACTCCCAACTCCCAACTCCCAACTCCCAACTCCCAACTCCCAACTCCCAACTCCCAACTCCCAACTCCCAACTCCCAACTCCCAACTCCCAACTCCCAACTCCCAACTCCCAACTCCCAACTCCCAACTCCCAACTCCCAACTCCCAACTCCCAACTCCCAACTCCCAACTCCCAACTCCCAACTCCCAACTCCCAACTCCCAACTCCCAACTCCCAACTCCCAACTCCCAACTCCCAACTCCCAACTCCCAACTCCCAACTCCCAACTCCCAACTCCCAACTCCCAACTCCCAACTCCCAACTCCCAACTCCCAACTCCCAACTCCCAACTCCCAACTCCCAACTCCCAACTCCCAACTCCCAACTCCCAACTCCCAACTCCCAACTCCCAACTCCCAACTCCCAACTCCCAACTCCCAACTCCCAACTCCCAACTCCCAACTCCCAACTCCCAACTCCCAACTCCCAACTCCCAACTCCCAACTCCCAACTCCCAACTCCCAACTCCCAACTCCCAACTCCCAACTCCCAACTCCCAACTCCCAACTCCCAACTCCCAACTCCCAACTCCCAACTCCCAACTCCCAACTCCCAACTCCCAACTCCCAACTCCCAACTCCCAACTCCCAACTCCCAACTCCCAACTCCCAACTCCCAACTCCCAACTCCCAACTCCCAACTCCCAACTCCCAACTCCCAACTCCCAACTCCCAACTCCCAACTCCCAACTCCCAACTCCCAACTCCCAACTCCCAACTCCCAACTCCCAACTCCCAACTCCCAACTCCCAACTCCCAACTCCCAACTCCCAACTCCCAACTCCCAACTCCCAACTCCCAACTCCCAACTCCCAACTCCCAACTCCCAACTCCCAACTCCCAACTCCCAACTCCCAACTCCCAACTCCCAACTCCCAACTCCCAACTCCCAACTCCCAACTCCCAACTCCCAACTCCCAACTCCCAACTCCCAACTCCCAACTCCCAACTCCCAACTCCCAACTCCCAACTCCCAACTCCCAACTCCCAACTCCCAACTCCCAACTCCCAACTCCCAACTCCCAACTCCCAACTCCCAACTCCCAACTCCCAACTCCCAACTCCCAACTCCCAACTCCCAACTCCCAACTCCCAACTCCCAACTCCCAACTCCCAACTCCCAACTCCCAACTCCCAACTCCCAACTCCCAACTCCCAACTCCCAACTCCCAACTCCCAACTCCCAACTCCCAACTCCCAACTCCCAACTCCCAACTCCCAACTCCCAACTCCCAACTCCCAACTCCCAACTCCCAACTCCCAACTCCCAACTCCCAACTCCCAACTCCCAACTCCCAACTCCCAACTCCCAACTCCCAACTCCCAACTCCCAACTCCCAACTCCCAACTCCCAACTCCCAACTCCCAACTCCCAACTCCCAACTCCCAACTCCCAACTCCCAACTCCCAACTCCCAACTCCCAACTCCCAACTCCCAACTCCAACTCCCAACTCCCAACTCCCAACTCCCAACTCCCAACTCCCAACTCCCAACTCCCAACTCCCAACTCCCAACTCCCAACTCCCAACTCCCAACTCCCAACTCCCAACTCCCAACTCCCAACTCCCAACTCCCAACTCCCAACTCCCAACTCCCAACTCCCAACTCCCAACTCCCAACTCCCAACTCCCAACTCCCAACTCCCAACTCCCAACTCCCAACTCCCAACTCCCAACTCCCAACTCCCAACTCCCAACTCCCAACTCCCAACTCCCAACTCCCAACTCCCAACTCCCAACTCCCAACTCCCAACTCCCAACTCCCAACTCCCAACTCCCAACTCCCAACTCCCAACTCCCAACTCCCAACTCCCAACTCCCAACTCCCAACTCCCAACTCCCAACTCCCAACTCCCAACTCCCAACTCCCAACTCCCAACTCCCAACTCCCAACTCCCAACTCCCAACTCCCAACTCCCAACTCCCAACTCCCAACTCCCAACTCCCAACTCCCAACTCCCAACTCCCAACTCCCAACTCCCAACTCCCAACTCCCAACTCCCAACTCCCAACTCCCAACTCCCAACTCCCAACTCCCAACTCCCAACTCCCAACTCCCAACTCCCAACTCCCAACTCCCAACTCCCAACTCCCAACTCCCAACTCCCAACTCCCAACTCCCAACTCCCAACTCCCAACTCCCAACTCCCAACTCCCAACTCCCAACTCCCAACTCCCAACTCCCAACTCCCAACTCCCAACTCCCAACTCCCAACTCCCAACTCCCAACTCCCAACTCCCAACTCCCAACTCCCAACTCCCAACTCCCAACTCCCAACTCCCAACTCCCAACTCCCAACTCCCAACTCCCAACTCCCAACTCCCAACTCCCAACTCCCAACTCCCAACTCCCAACTCCCAACTCCCAACTCCCAACTCCCAACTCCCAACTCCCAACTCCCAACTCCCAACTCCCAACTCCCAACTCCCAACTCCCAACTCCCAACTCCCAACTCCCAACTCCCAACTCCCAACTCCCAACTCCCAACTCCCAACTCCCAACTCCCAACTCCCAACTCCCAACTCCCAACTCCCAACTCCCAACTCCCAACTCCCAACTCCCAACTCCCAACTCCCAACTCCCAACTCCCAACTCCCAACTCCCAACTCCCAACTCCCAACTCCCAACTCCCAACTCCCAACTCCCAACTCCCAACTCCCAACTCCCAACTCCCAACTCCCAACTCCCAACTCCCAACTCCCAACTCCCAACTCCCAACTCCCAACTCCCAACTCCCAACTCCCAACTCCCAACTCCCAACTCCCAACTCCCAACTCCCAACTCCCAACTCCCAACTCCCAACTCCCAACTCCCAACTCCCAACTCCCAACTCCCAACTCCCAACTCCCAACTCCCAACTCCCAACTCCCAACTCCCAACTCCCAACTCCCAACTCCCAACTCCCAACTCCCAACTCCCAACTCCCAACTCCCAACTCCCAACTCCCAACTCCCAACTCCCAACTCCCAACTCCCAACTCCCAACTCCCAACTCCCAACTCCCAACTCCCAACTCCCAACTCCCAACTCCCAACTCCCAACTCCCAACTCCCAACTCCCAACTCCCAACTCCCAACTCCCAACTCCCAACTCCCAACTCCCAACTCCCAACTCCCAACTCCCAACTCCCAACTCCCAACTCCCAACTCCCAACTCCCAACTCCCAACTCCCAACTCCCAACTCCCAACTCCCAACTCCCAACTCCCAACTCCCAACTCCCAACTCCCAACTCCCAACTCCCAACTCCAACTCCCAACTCCCAACTCCCAACTCCCAACTCCCAACTCCCAACTCCCAACTCCCAACTCCCAACTCCCAACTCCCAACTCCCAACTCCCAACTCCCAACTCCCAACTCCCAACTCCCAACTCCCAACTCCCAACTCCCAACTCCCAACTCCCAACTCCCAACTCCCAACTCCCAACTCCCAACTCCCAACTCCCAACTCCCAACTCCCAACTCCCAACTCCCAACTCCCAACTCCCAACTCCCAACTCCCAACTCCCAACTCCCAACTCCCAACTCCCAACTCCCAACTCCCAACTCCCAACTCCCAACTCCCAACTCCCAACTCCCAACTCCCAACTCCCAACTCCCAACTCCCAACTCCCAACTCCCAACTCCCAACTCCCAACTCCCAACTCCCAACTCCCAACTCCCAACTCCCAACTCCCAACTCCCAACTCCCAACTCCCAACTCCCAACTCCCAACTCCCAACTCCCAACTCCCAACTCCCAACTCCCAACTCCCAACTCCCAACTCCCAACTCCCAACTCCCAACTCCCAACTCCCAACTCCCAACTCCCAACTCCCAACTCCCAACTCCCAACTCCCAACTCCCAACTCCCAACTCCCAACTCCCAACTCCCAACTCCCAACTCCCAACTCCCAACTCCCAACTCCCAACTCCCAACTCCCAACTCCCAACTCCCAACTCCCAACTCCCAACTCCCAACTCCCAACTCCCAACTCCCAACTCCCAACTCCCAACTCCCAACTCCCAACTCCCAACTCCCAACTCCCAACTCCCAACTCCCAACTCCCAACTCCCAACTCCCAACTCCCAACTCCCAACTCCCAACTCCCAACTCCCAACTCCCAACTCCAACTCCCAACTCCCAACTCCCAACTCCCAACTCCCAACTCCCAACTCCCAACTCCCAACTCCCAACTCCCAACTCCCAACTCCCAACTCCCAACTCCCAACTCCCAACTCCCAACTCCCAACTCCCAACTCCCAACTCCCAACTCCCAACTCCCAACTCCCAACTCCCAACTCCCAACTCCCAACTCCCAACTCCCAACTCCCAACTCCCAACTCCCAACTCCCAACTCCCAACTCCCAACTCCCAACTCCCAACTCCCAACTCCCAACTCCCAACTCCCAACTCCCAACTCCCAACTCCCAACTCCCAACTCCCAACTCCCAACTCCCAACTCCCAACTCCCAACTCCCAACTCCCAACTCCCAACTCCCAACTCCCAACTCCCAACTCCCAACTCCCAACTCCCAACTCCCAACTCCCAACTCCCAACTCCCAACTCCCAACTCCCAACTCCCAACTCCCAACTCCCAACTCCCAACTCCCAACTCCCAACTCCCAACTCCCAACTCCCAACTCCCAACTCCCAACTCCCAACTCCCAACTCCCAACTCCCAACTCCCAACTCCCAACTCCCAACTCCCAACTCCCAACTCCCAACTCCCAACTCCCAACTCCCAACTCCCAACTCCCAACTCCCAACTCCCAACTCCCAACTCCCAACTCCCAACTCCCAACTCCCAACTCCCAACTCCCAACTCCCAACTCCCAACTCCCAACTCCCAACTCCCAACTCCCAACTCCCAACTCCCAACTCCCAACTCCCAACTCCCAACTCCCAACTCCCAACTCCCAACTCCCAACTCCCAACTCCCAACTCCCAACTCCCAACTCCCAACTCCCAACTCCCAACTCCCAACTCCCAACTCCCAACTCCCAACTCCCAACTCCCAACTCCCAACTCCCAACTCCCAACTCCCAACTCCCAACTCCCAACTCCCAACTCCCAACTCCCAACTCCCAACTCCCAACTCCCAACTCCCAACTCCCAACTCCCAACTCCCAACTCCCAACTCCCAACTCCCAACTCCCAACTCCCAACTCCCAACTCCCAACTCCCAACTCCCAACTCCCAACTCCCAACTCCCAACTCCCAACTCCCAACTCCCAACTCCCAACTCCCAACTCCCAACTCCCAACTCCCAACTCCCAACTCCCAACTCCCAACTCCCAACTCCCAACTCCCAACTCCCAACTCCCAACTCCCAACTCCCAACTCCCAACTCCCAACTCCCAACTCCCAACTCCCAACTCCCAACTCCCAACTCCCAACTCCCAACTCCCAACTCCCAACTCCCAACTCCCAACTCCCAACTCCCAACTCCCAACTCCCAACTCCAACTCCCAACTCCCAACTCCCAACTCCCAACTCCCAACTCCCAACTCCCAACTCCCAACTCCCAACTCCCAACTCCCAACTCCCAACTCCCAACTCCCAACTCCAACTCCCAACTCCCAACTCCCAACTCCCAACTCCCAACTCCCAACTCCCAACTCCCAACTCCAACTCCCAACTCCACTCCCAACTCCCAACTCCCAACTCCCAACTCCCAACTCCCAACTCCCAACTCCCAACTCCCAACTCCCAACTCCCAACTCCCAACTCCCAACTCCAACTCCCAACTCCCAACTCCCAACTCCCAACTCCCAACTCCAACTCCCAACTCCCAACTCCAACTCCCAACTCCCAACTCCCAACTCCCAACTCCCAACTCCCAACTCCCAACTCCCAACTACCAACTCCCAACTCCAACTCCCAACTCCCAACTCCCAACTCCCAACTCCCAACTCCCAACTCCCAACTCCCAACTCCCAACTCCCAACTCCCAACTCCCAACTCCCAACTCCCAACTCCCAACTCCCAACTCCCAACTCCCAACTCCCAACTCCCAACTCCCAACTCCCAACTCCCAACTCCCAACTCCCAACTCCCAACTCCCAACTCCCAACTCCCAACTCCAACTCCCAACTCCCAACTCCCAACTCCCAACTCCCAACTCCCAACTCCCAACTCCCAACTCCCAACTCCCAACTCCCAACTCCCAACTCCCAACTCCCAACTCCCAACTCCCAACTCCCAACTCCCAACTCCCAACTCCCAACTCCCAACTCCCAACTCCCAACTCCCAACTCCCAACTCCCAACTCCCAACTCCCAACTCCCAACTCCCAACTCCCAACTCCCAACTCCCAACTCCAACTCCCAACTCCCAACTCCCAACTCCAACTCCCAACTCCCAACTCCCAACTCCCAACTCCCAACTCCCAACTCCCAACTCCCAACTCCCAACTCCCAACTCCCAACTCCCAACTCCCAACTCCCAACTCCCAACTCCCAACTCCCAACTCCCAACTCCCAACTCCCAACTCCCAACTCCCAACTCCAACTCCCAACTCCCAACTCCCAACTCCCAACTCCCAACTCCCAACTCCCAACTCCCAACTCCCAACTCCCAACTCCCAACTCCCAACTCCCAACTCCCAACTCCCAACTCCCAACTCCCAACTCCCAACTCCCAACTCCCAACTCCCAACTCCCAACTCCCAACTCCCAACTCCCAACTCCCAACTCCCAACTCCCAACTCCCAACTCCCAACTCCCAACTCCCAACTCCCAACTCCCAACTCCCAACTCCCAACTCCAACTCCCAACTCCCAACTCCCAACTCCCAACTCCCAACTCCCAACTCCCAACTCCCAACTCCCAACTCCCAACTCCCAACTCCCAACTCCCAACTCCCAACTCCCAACTCCCAACTCCCAACTCCCAACTCCCAACTCCCAACTCCCAACTCCCAACTCCCAACTCCCAACTCCCAACTCCCAACTCCCAACTCCCAACTCCCAACTCCCAACTCCCAACTCCCAACTCCCAACTCCCAACTCCCAACTCCCAACTCCCAACTCCCAACTCCAACTCCCAACTCCCAACTCCCAACTCCCAACTCCCAACTCCAACTCCCAACTCCCAACTCCCAACTCCCAACTCCCAACTCCAACTCCCAACTCCCAACTCCCAACTCCCAACTCCCAACTCCCAACTCCCAACTCCCAACTCCAACTCCAACTCCCAACTCCCAACTCCCAACTCCCAACTCCCAACTCCCAACTCCCAACTCCCAACTCCCAACTCCCAACTCCCAACTCCCAACTCCCAACTCCCAACTCCCAAACTCCCAACTCCCAACTCCCAACTCCCAACTCCCAACTCCCAACTCCCAACTCCCAACTCCCAACTCCCAACTCCCAACTCCCAACTCCCAACTCCCAACTCCCAACTCCCAACTCCCACTCCAACTCCCAACTCCCAACTCCCAACTCCCAACTCCCAACTCCCAACTCCCAACTCCCAACTCCCAACTCCCAACTCCCAACTCCCAACTCCCAACTCCCAACTCCCAACTCCAACTCCCAACTCCCAACTCCCAACTCCCAACTCCCAACTCCCAACTCCCAACTCCCAACTCCCAACTCCCAACTCCCAACTCCCAACTCCCAACTCCCAACTCCCAACTCCCAACTCCCAACTCCCAACTCCCAACTCCCAACTCCCAACTCCCAACTCCCAACTCCCAACTCCCAACTCCCAACTCCCAACTCCCAACTCCCAACTCCCAACTCCCAACTCCCAACTCCAACTCCCAACTCCCAACTCCCAACTCCCAACTCCCAACTCCCAACTCCCAACTCCCAACTCCCAACTCCCAACTCCCAACTCCCAACTCCCAACTCCCAACTCCAACTCCCAACTCCCAACTCCCAACTCCCAACTCCCAACTCCCAACTCCCAACTCCCAACTCCCAACTCCCAACTCCCAACTCCCAACTCCCAACTCCCAACTCCCAACTCCCAACTCCAACTCCCAACTCCCAACTCCCAACTCCCAACTCCCAACTCCCAACTCCCAACTCCCAACTCCCAACTCCCAACTCCCAACTCCCAACTCCCAACTCCCAACTCCCAACTCCCAACTCCCAACTCCCAACTCCCAACTCCCAACTCCCAACTCCCAACTCCCAACTCCCAACTCCCAACTCCAACTCCCAACTCCAACTCCCAACTCCCAACTCCCAACTCCCAACTCCCAACTCCCAACTCCCAACTCCCAACTCCCAACTCCCAACTCCCAACTCCCAACTCCCAACTCCCAACTCCCAACTCCCAACTCCAACTCCCAACTCCCAACTCCAACTCCCAACTCCCAACTCCCACCCAACTCCCAACTCCCAACTCCAACTCCCAACTCCCAACTCCCAACTCCCAACTCCCAACTCCCAACTCCCAACTCCCAACTCCCAACTCCCAACTCCCAACTCCCAACTCCCAACTCCCAACTCCCAACTCCCAACTCCCAACTCCCAACTCCCAACTCCCAACTCCCAACTCCCAACTCCCAACTCCCAACTCCCAACTCCCAACTCCCAACTCCCAACTCCCAACTCCCAACTCCCAACTCCCAACTCCCAACTCCAACTCCCAACTCCCAACTCCCAACTCCCAACTCCCAACTCCAACTCCCAACTCCCAACTCCCAACTCCCAACTCCCAACTCCCAACTCCCAACTCCCAACTCCCAACTCCCAACTCCCAACTCCCAACTCCCAACTCCCAACTCCCAACTCCAACTCCCAACTCCCAACTCCAACTCCAACTCCCAACTCCCAACTCCCAACTCCCAACTCCCAACTCCAACTCCCAACTCCCAACTCCCAACTCCCAACTCCAACTCCCAACTCCCAACTCCCAACTCCCAACTCCCAACTCCCAACTCCAACTCCAACTCCCAACTCCCAACTCCCAACTCCCAACTCCCAACTCCCAACTCCAACTCCCAACTCCCAACTCCCAACTCCAACTCCCAACTCCCAACTCCCAACTCCCAACTCCCAACTCCCAACTCCCAACTCCAACTCCCAACTCCCAACTCCAACTCCCAACTCCCAACTCCCAACTCCAACTCCCAACTCCCAACTCCCAACTCCCAACTCCCAACTCCCAACTCCAACTCCCAACTCCCAACTCCCACAACTCCCAACTCCCAAC